>NC_081564.1:55969049-56095544 GCF_022355385.1 Mustela nigripes | reverse complement strand
CACACGCGCGCGCGCTCGCATGCACACGCACAGCACACCTGGTGTGGCTGTAAATGTGGTCTAAACCACTGACCCAGACAATGCAGCTCTGAATCCTCGGCATAAGCCCAAGACCCTCAGCTTCAGCACCCTCATCCCTCCACCCTCCTCCACTTCTACTCTAGAAAAATCCACTCTTCTGATTCCCTTCATGTGCCCACCAGCAACCCCACTGCTTTGCTCCTGCTGTCCCTGACATTCACCAAGGCCCTCTCCCTCTTCTTCGTGGCTCATGCTTCAGGACTCAACCACGGAGCCTTCTAGAATCCTGGAACCACTTGGTCATGGCTTCCTAGACTCTCCACACTCCAAATTCTTCCCTACCATGTCTTCTCATTCTTTCCCAGGCTCCCTGCCAGCTCACCTTCTCTATCCAAACTGTCCATTTGGAGTGTCCCAGGCTGGCTCTTCAGTTACCTTCTCATCTGCACTCCCTAGGTTTTCCTAGGTAACCCCATGCCTCCTCTATGATAACCCAACCCAACATAAGTCTATACCCTCAACTTTCTCTAGAGGTCCACCCTCCAATACAGTAAGCACTACCCATGTGGGGCCACCGAGCACTTACAATGTGACTAGCGTGAATTGAGACGAGCTAAGAAGGGAGATATGCGGGCGCCTGGGTGGCTCAGTGGGTTAAGCCGCTGCCTTCGGCTCAGGTCATGATCTCAGGGTCCTGGGATCGAGTCCCGCATCGGGCTCTCTGCTCAGCAGGGAGCCTGCTTCCTCCTCTCTCTCTGCCTGCCTCTCTGCCTACTTGTGATCTCTGTCTGTCAAATAAATAAATAAAATCTTTAAAAAAAAAAAAATAAAAAACAAGAGATATGGCCGACTTTCCTAACACACAGAAACAGATGCAGAGTTTAGACAAAATGAGACAGAAAAATGTGTCCCAAATGAAAAAACGGGACAAAACCACAGCAGGAGAGCTGAGTGAAACATAAAATATGCTTGATGGAGAATTTAAAGTAATGGTCATAAAGAGTCACTGGGTTTGAGAAAAGAGTGCAGAACATCAATAAGATCCTTAAAACGGAGATGAAAAACACAATAAATGAAATTTTTAAATGCACATGATGGAATAAATAGCAGGCTAGAGGAAGCAGAGGAATGAATTAATGACCTGGAAGACAGAGTAATGGAAAGTAATCAGACTGAACAAGTGAGGGAAAAAAGAATTATGCAAAGTGAGAATAGACTTAGGGAACTCAGTGACTCCATCAACATTATAGCGATCCCAGAAGAGAGAAGGTGGGGGCAGAAAATTTATTTGAAGAAATAATATCTGAAAACTTCCCTTATCTGGGGAAGAAAACAGATATCCAGATCTAGGAAGTACAGAGATCTCCCCACCCCAAAAATCAACCTAAGGAGGTCCACACCAAGACACATAGTAATTAAATTGGCAAAAAGTAGTGATAAAGAAAAATTTTAAAAGCAGCAAGACAAAAGAAGACCATCACATACAAGGGAAACTCCATAAGGTTATCAGCAGATTTTTCAACAGAAACTTTGCAGGCCAGAAGAGAGTAGCATGGTATAGTCAAAGTACTGAAAGGATAAAGAGTTCCTCAGATAAACAAAAACTAAAGGAGTGCATGACCACTAAACCAGCCCGCAAGAAATATTAAAGGGGATTCTGTGAGTGGAAAGGAAAGACAGTAATTAAGAATATAAAAAATAAAAGCAAGAAAAATATCTGTAAAAATCAGTCAAGGGATCCGCAAAATAAAATTATGTGAAGTATGACACTATGTACCTAAAATAAGGGGGAAAAGGGAGTAAAGAATGTATTCAAACTTTAAAAGGTCACTGATCAAAGATCATCATAACAAACAATGCAAAAGGTTGATATATTGCAAGAATTACCAAAATGTAACACAGACACAAAGTAAGCAAATGCTGTTGGAAAAATGGTGCCGAAACACCAACATAAGGTTGGCACAAACCTTCAATGTGTTAAAAAAAGGGGGGGGCAACCCCACTATCTGTGAAACACAATAAAACAAGCTATGCCTGGAAAGAGACAGGCCGTGGGAAGAACCCACCACTCAGAGATGTGTGGAGTCCTCAAGAAGGGAAAAGGTCACATCTGCTTCGTGTGTGTGTTGGAGCTTTTGAATACCCAAAGGCAAACAAGTTGTTAAGTAAGTTTGGCCGAGGCTTCCCTCCCTTTGACAAAGTTGGAAGATAGAGGTGGACTGGATACTAGATAGGATTTCAAGGGCCCTCAGCTAAGGACAACATAGCTAGGGGTAGAGATGACATTGTCCTACATACCCATAGAGATAGAAACCACTTGGCCTTTTGGCACCTGCTGAATTCACACTTTTTAGAATAGTCCAGTAGTTAGACCCTAAGTCTTATTAAACCTAATTGGAAAAATACTTTTCTCAGGGTACTCAATAGTCAAAAAGTGGATGATCAGGAAAAAATACTAGGATATACAACCAGGCAAATAAAACTGCTAAAGAAATACATGAAAACCCAAGTAAAAACAAGAATCAGATCTGCTAGAGACATTTAAGACAGCATAAAGGCTTCCTATAGAAGAAAAGTAAAATTTCTCAAACAGTTGATAAATTGAAGAATATAAATAAGATTTAAGTTAGTAGCCTGATAAACCAAGTGCAAAACATATTTAAAAGCACAGATAAATTTAAAAGGGAAATTATGAGGGGAAAGGTAGAAGGGTAAGAAAAATAGAAAATAGGGTACCTGGGTGGCTCAGTTGTTAAGTGTCTGCCTTAAGCTCAGGTCATGATCCCAGGGTGCTGGGATCGAGGCCTGCATCAGGCTCCATGCTCAGTGAAAAGCCTGCTTCTCCTGCTCCCACTCCTCCTGCTTGTGTTCCCTCTCTCACTGTCTCTCTGTCAAATAAATAAATAAAATCATAAAAAAATAAAAGAAAAATGGAAAATAGATCCAGAAGTCCTTTCATTGTCATTACAGGTGCTCATAAGAAAAAGGCTAGATAGAAAGAAACATTAATAAAATAAAATTTCTCTGCAAATTGAAAGGGCTCTCTGAGACCCAGGTTAAACTGGTGAGAAAAGAGACACCTAGCTATTGTATAATGTGGTAAAGAATTGTAGGCTTCTAGGCAGAAATAAATTACTTGTGATGAAATAATCAGACTGATACCAGACTTCTCTCTTATGGCAGTGGAAACTAGAGATAAAAAGCATGTACACATTACTGAGCAACAAGGAGTAAAAATAGAATCCTATGTATACAGACCACATATACCTCTCAGTTTATTTTAAAAAATATGGAAGGATATGTAAAACTTCAAGAATATTAATACTCTAAGCAGAAGACAAATGCAACTGAATGGAGGTCCCAAGATTTGGGAGGAAAGGAAGGGATCAGTTAACCCTCCATGAAAGAGTTAGGGTGCATTTAATCTTAATAGATAGGAGTCTTTCTAGATAGGAATGTGTTGTATAACTTTTTTTTTAGGCTTTTATTTATTTGAGAGAGAGCACAGCTGGGTGGGGGTGCAGACACAGGAAGAGGAAGAAGTAGATTCCCTGATGAGTGCAGAGCCAGATGTGGGGCTCAATCCCAGGACCCTGAGATCATGACCTGAGCTGAAATCAAGCATTAGACGTTCAATTGACTGAGCACCCAGGTGCCCCCTAAGAATTCTTAAGTAATAGTTACACAACACAGGGGCACCTGGGTGGCTCAGGTCATGAGATTGAGCCCCACATTGGGCTTTTTGCCCAGCAGGCATCGGCTTCCCTCCCTCCCCTTTTGCCCCCACCTTACCTCTTCCCCCGCATGCCTGTGCTCTGTCTCTCTCTAAAATCTTTGAAAAAAGAAAAAAAAAAATTCTTGGAAAGGGGGACACAGCGCAAGGAATATTGTAAAACCTACTGTAGTTGATACTTGAGCAATGTGGAGGTTAAAGACACTGATCCTCCATGAAGTCAAAAATCCCAGGAGAACTTTTAACTCCCCCAAAACTTAATTACTAATAACCTACTGTTGACTGGAGGTCTTACCAATAACATACAAAATACGTGTTAATTGACTATTTGTTATGTTTAATATACACTGTATTCCTACAATAAATTAAGAGAAAAGTAAATGTTACAGAAATAGTAAAAAAAAGAAAATATATTGACAGCACTGTAAAAAAATCCATACGTGAGCCCATGCATTTCAGTCTGTGTGTTGTTCAAGGGTCAACTGTATACTGTCTCAGCTAAACCTAAAAGAAAGGAAAAAGGGAAGATATAAAAGTATTATGGGTTAAATTAATGTCCACCCTCTCCCAGTTCACATAATGAAGTCCTAACCCCCAGTTCAGAATACATGTGACCTTATTTGGAAATTGGGTTATTGCAGATGTCAGTGGTTAAGATGAGGTCATACTGGAGTAGGGTGGATCCCAATCCAATATGACTGACATCCTTGAAGACATTTGGAGACACGGGAAGAATGCCATTTGAAGATGAAGGCAGAGATGGTGGGACTTCTACACATTAAGGATAGCCATAATTTGCTAGGAAATTCCAGAAGCCAGGGGAGAAGCATTGAACAGATTTGTTTCCCCACAGCCCTCAAAGGAACCAACTCAGCCAACACTTCGATCATGGCTTTGTAGCTTCCAGAATTGTGAGACTCCAAATTTCTGTTGTTCAAGCTGCTCAGGTTTGGTAGTTGGTTACAGCAGCCCTAGCAAGTAATATATAGAGTGTTCCTGAGGTCCTTAATAGTAGAAAATGTAGGACAAAGGAGGAAAAGCAGCAGAAAGTGGAAGGTCTCCTCCTACTATAGGGAAGAAATAGTACACCTTGTTGGGGGAAACAAGATTACCTTGGTGTTTGAGCTTTCTATTTTTGTGTAATAGATTACCACAAATTTAATGTTTTAAAATTCCACAAATTTATTATATAACAGTTTCATGAGTCAAGAATTCAGCCACAAATAAGTAAGGTCTTCCAGTTAGAGTCTTGAGGCTAAAATGAAGGTATTCCCTGATACTGCAATCTTATCCAAGGCCCGGAGGCCTCTTCCAAGCTCACTAATGGTTGGCCTTACTCAGTTTCTTGCTGTTCTGGGACTTAAGTACCTATTTTCTTGCTGGCCATTAGCCAGGGCTCACTCTCAGCATCTTTAGACTACCCTTAGATTCTAGCCACGTGACCCTCTCACAACAGGGCAGTTTACTTCTCAGCCAGCGGGAAATGCCTCTGCAGTCTGCTCTTACAGTTTCCTATCATGTAAGCTAATCAAGGGAGTGGCTGCTACATCGTATTCTCAGGTCCTGACTGTACTCAAGGGTGGGAGGGCCGGCAAGGTACAGATATCAAGGAGCAGAAATCTTGAGGGCCTGAGAATTCTGCATGGCACACTGTTGAGGAAAAATAATGGTCTATTGTTTTCAAATAAGGGTAAAGTCCTATTGATCTAATCATGCAAAGGGGGGGTGTAGGGAGGAGGAAGATAACCACTAAATGAATAAAAATCTACATTAAATTTTTAACTTAATAAGGGAATATTCAATCACAGGAGGAAAAATAAATTAGGAAACAAAACATTAGGAGAAATAAAACAAGACCGATCAATCCTGATATTAAATGTGCTGGGATTGAATTTCCCTTTTGAAAAATAAAGACTGTTAAATTGATACAAAAAGCAAAGTTCATCTAGTGTTATTTTTAGGAGCACACTTAAACTGATGAGAAATTTCCTCTTCTGGAAATGGCAGACAGGTAACTCAGAGAAGCCTTCCTCCTGAAGACAACTGAGAAGTCAGAGCGGAATATAAAAACCACCTCCCTAAAAACATCAGAGAGCTAACAAGGTGATGAGGTAATTTCAGATTAACATCCAGAAGACAGAAATCCAGGGGGGAAGAGATTTAAGCACTTGTAGTATATTGACTGCCCTCTTCACAACAGGCTATGAGGATGCTGGAACGCTGCAGATTTGCCCCAGGGGAATAAAACAGAGCCCAGGCCTTACAAAAGATGACACCCATAAAAACTTGCTACTTTTTGGGTTGGCACCATCAAAAGCAGTACCCAGGAGACAGAATAAGCCAAAAGTAACCATTTTTCTCCTGGACTGAGGCTCAAGTGTAAGTCCTCTGTGTGGCCCAGAAAATGTTAAATCTGGAAATTGAACTAAAATGATACGAGGTTACTGATCTCCTCAGGGGCCTAGCAGAAACAAATTCACTCTAGAGAAATGGTCTAAAATTGATTGTCTTAATGGTTATATAACTGTAAATATTATAAAAACCATTAAATTGTATTCTTCAAATGAGTAAATGGTATGGTAGGTGAATTACATCTCAGTAAAGCTCTTATATAAAAAGAAAATTCCACCCTGGAGGATGATAATAGTATCTTAGACCTCAAATTGTTTTTATAAATAATTTTTCAAAAAAATACTTTCATTTAAAAAGTAACTAGGCACATGAAAAACACACCACCATGAACAAGAACCAGCACAAATAACAGTTAACCAGAAAGAGATTCATGGGTACTCCTGAGAGTGAATTATTAGGCACAGTAATGCTAATGCACACATGGGGATAAATCCAAACTAAAATTTCAGTAGAAACTAAGACATTGCATATTTGGTTTAAAAAAAAAAAAAAGATTCAAATACTGACTTCCTCTTCCTGCGAATGGCAGAGTACTTTTTGCCAAGTCAAAGACTACTATAAACTCTGGAGAAACTTTAAACACAATGACCTAAAAAGATTAGAGAATAGCGAAAAATGAGCAGAAACTGGAGTGGCATCTACAAATGGGAGAAGGGAAGAAGGAAGCCACACTGAGTGAGTGTCCTATTTTATAATCTTCCCCTGTGGGCAGGCCCCATCAGCGTCAGTCAGGGCAGGGCTTCTGAAGCTTGGTGGGACCCTACAGTCTGGACTTCGGATTTCACCCAAGATGGGAGTCACAGACCTGATTTATCTGCCCTCTTGGAACAACAACAACAGAGAAGATACATAAAAATGGTTTTCAAGACACTGACCATCGGGCAGTGAAGGACCATGAGCCTGAGAGATGTAAATAAAGAAGGGAAACCTCAGCTTATGACTTGAGAGAGTTTTCCAGTCCACAGCCTAGAGCCAGGAAGCCAGGCAGGAACTTGCCACACTCCATGAGTTGAAGACCACATGAGATCAAGAAGAGTATTAAGGGCGCCTGGGTGGCTCAGTGGGTTGGGGCCTCTGCCTTCGGCTCAGGTCATGATCTCAGGGTCCTGGGATTGAGCCCTACATCAGGCTCTCTGCCCAGCTTGTCTCTCTCTGCCTGCTTGTCTGCCTACTTGTGATCTCCATCTGTCAAAAAAATAAATAAAATCTTAAAAAAAAAAAGAAGAGTATTAAAATGTAACCTCCAGGAGAAGGAAAAGCCATGTTTAAAGCATTTTTTAGTTAGAAATGTAATTATTTCTGCATTTGCATAAAATTATATGTATGACTATATGTACAAGTAAAAAATAGCCTTCTTATAGGCTTTGTTTTATCCAGTCTCTCCTAGGTTTGTAAACTCTCACCCTCACTCACTAATATTAATCTTTATTACATAATGGCTGTAACAAAAGAAGCAGGAAAGGTTTCTGATGCTTGCATTTCTAAAAATGGCTCTCTTTTCTGGTATGCCATTATATGTGATTACTAGGTAGGTATTTCTGATTGAACAAGGTTTATCATTAATTATAATGTAATTAATATTAAATATTATAAATACATTTTAGGCCAAGGAAAAGAGATTCTAATCAAAAGATCATAAAGTGCTATAAATAAGGAGAAAGCAGTTATTGGGAAAAAGAGATGGCAACATCAGGCTAGATTATTTTGCCTTTATATATTCCCACTCTCCCAAGTTCAGTTTGTTTTTCTGTGCCACCGTCCCCTAGATTCTGTGACACTGTCTGTCTGTGATAGAGAAGCCCAGACAAAAGGCTTAGACATGGGTAAGATCCTGGGCATACAGAGTATAGAATTCACTGGGAAGTGCCTTGGTGGCTCATTCAGTTAAGTGTCTGATGGCTTCAGCTCAGGTCATGTCATGATCTCGGGGTCCCACGCTCAGTGGGGAGTCTACCTGAGGATTCTCTTCCTCCCCTTCTCCCCCCACTTGCTTCTGAAATCTTTTTTTTTTTTTTTTTTTAGATTTTTTTTTTATTTGACAAGAGAGACATAGCGAGAGAGGGAACACAAGCAGGGCAAGTGAGAGAGGGAAAAGCAGGCTTCTTGCTGAGGAGAGAGTCCAATGCAGGGTTCAATCTCAGGACCCTGGGATCATGACCTGAGCCAAAGGCAAACGCTTAACAACTGAGCCACCTAGGTGCCCCTGAAATAAATCTTTTGGCCCGCATTGGAGATAGTAGTTAAGAATATGTCTGAGATAAGGCTTTTTTCTATTTTTGGCCCGCATTGGAGATAGTAGTTAAGAATATGTCTGAGATAAGGCTTTTTTCTATTTTTCTCCCCCACCCCCCAACCCTAGCAGTGCTGAATAAGTATGTGTTTGAGTTGAGTATGTTTGAGCTTAACTGTTACCTTCTGGGTTTGCAGCCAGTGAGAACCAGCCAGAGAAGCCTCACTTTGATTCTCGCAGCGTGATATTTGAGCTGGATCCTTGCAATGGGAATGGGAAGGTTTGCCTTGTCTACAAAAGAGGGAAACCAGGTAAGAATCATTGACAGGCATGGCCCTGCAGCTGGGTGTGGCAGGATGATCATGCTCTCCAGTCATGACACGAAAGGCACACTCCTGTCTGGACCCATGAGATGCGGCCAGGTCTCTTGGAGATGTAAAGACCCAGTAAGCCCCTTTGGTCCTCCCTAAGCATTCTCTTCTAGGCCAATCACTAGAGTCTTTTTTTAAGCTGTCATCATTTGTCAGTTATTGCAGAAAAAAATGGGAAAAGGAAAATAAGTGAGTAAAAACTAAAAGAAATAGTCATTCTGTTTCTATTAACAGGCTCTATATAACATTCCTCTATAAACATTCCTCCAATGGGTTCACACATCAGAAAAGCATCCCAGAAAAGCATTATCTTTCTTACACACTTATCTACGTAGGCAAGTTAACAACACTAAAAACCTGAATGAGTAGACATCAGTCTTAAGATCTCAGATGAGAACTCAAGAGGAAAAGGCTCTGGCCCTAGAACAACAGCTATGAACTGGCCCCCCAGCAATAGTTCAGGCCCTGCCCTAGGACTGTGGACAAGGCCCAGCCCTCTCCAGGTAGCTCTCAGCCTGTACGGGTGAGGAGATATAGACGATAGAGAAAGGAGGGACCAGCTTTGCAAAGTAGCCTTTCATCCACATCTTGGGTTATAGAGAAGGGTGGGGCAGGAGGGATTGTGGGGTGAGGGAAGCATGTAGGCAGAAATACTAGGTAAAGCTCTGCCATGGGAAAGTGCAGTTGATTTGGAAGGAATGATAATTTCAAATCATAGGGCTTGCCTGGTTCATCTTGTGGATAAGGAGATGGAGCTAGAAGTCCAGTTGTTCCCCTTCAGGCACAGCTTGGAAGGAGTTCGGACATGGCACTGAGAAGTCCAGTAAAGGAACAGCCAAATTAAGATGGAAATGTACCTTTGCACAGGCAGTCTTAGAAGAGGAGACTGGAGGGTGGGGGCCACCGAGGAAGCCATCGTAGCCATTAGACAAGAGATGAACTAGAGGCCTGCAAGAGGAAGAATGGAAGGTCAGAAGTGAGTGCGAGGCTGGCGCTGCTGGGACCGTGCCTGTTTCTGCTGAGCCCGGACCTCCCACAACAGCACAGGCAGGACCCAGGGCAGAAGCCAGTCTGGGCTCCAACACAGTGGCTGCTCATGGCCCTTCAGCTTCCTGACAGAGACCTCTTCAGAAAACCAGAGCCTTGGGGTGCCTGGTGCGTCAGTTGCTTAAGTGGCTGCCTTTGGCTCCGGTCATGATCCCAGTGTCCTGGGATGGAGCCCTACATTGTGCTTCCTGCTCACTGGGGAGTCTGCTTCTCCCACTCCCCCTGCTTGTGCTCTCTAGCTCATGGTCTCTCTGTCTCTCAAATAAATGAATAAAATCTTAAAAAAAAAAAAAAAGAAAGAAAGAAAAATCAACCTTTCTGAGTCTGTCCCATCAGGAAAACTGAGACCCCCCAGTCTGTGCCTAGTGGGGCGCGGGGCTGCTGAATGGTCAGCCTGAATGCACGATGGCCAATGCCCAGAACATAAGTCAGTCAGCTGACTGATCAGGTATTTGTACAAGAAGACCAATAAAACCCCTAACCGTGGCCATGGGAGAATGGGCCTGAGGAACTCTTCACTTTATTTTTCATCCTTCCACTACTGCAATTTTTTTTTATTTATTTTTGTTTTTAATAAACATATAATGTATTTTTATCCCCAGGGGTACAGGTCTGTGAATCACCAGGTTTACACACTTCACAGAACTCACCATAGCGCATACCCTCCCCAATGTCCATATCCCCACCACCCTCTCCGGTCCGAATTTTTTTTTTAAACCATGAAAGTATATTGACTTTTATCTGTAAAGTAGAAAAGTCTTATGCCATCCATTCATTTCTTTCTTTTGTTTGCTATTTCAGCGTTAGCACAAGACACTGAGATCTGGTTCCTGGACAGAGCATTATACTGGCATTTTCTCACAGACACCTTCACCGCTTATTATCGCCTGCTCATCACGCACCTGGGCCTGCCGCAGTGGCAGTATGCCTTCACCAGCTATGGCATTAGCCCACAGGCCAAGGTAAGGGAGAGACACGAGCCATCTCCTATCTGTGGACCGTATCAGAATCTCTGAGGAAATGTTAAATGCAGATTCCCAGCTTCCCTGTCTGATTCGGAAGAACTGGGATGGAGCCCGGGAACCTGCATTTTCATTAAGCAAGGCAGATGGTGCCAGTGAAGGTGGATGGCCTGACTTAGTACTGAACTAAGTGGTTCCCAAACTTGGCTGATCCTCATAATCACCTGGGAGTTTTTTTTCTAATTAAATTTTAGTGGGGGCTTAGGTCTGAGTGTTGGTTTTAGATAAGCAGGACATGCACACAGGAAGGGTGCAAAGTCAGTCTTATTCCCAGGCTCTCCAGCCTCCCAGCCTCTCCTAGAGGCAGCTATTGTTTCCGTTTTTCTTGAGTTTTTCACATAGTACTTTTGCCTAGAAAGCATACAGGCATATGGTTTTCCGGTTACTTTTTTCTAAATCACAAGTGCACTATACTTCTCACGTCATTGAGCATCTTCTTTTCACTTAACAGCCTGTCTTGGGGTTCATTCCCTACCAGTACCTGCAGAACTGTCCTTTTTAGTGATACAGAATATGCGTTGTATGGCTGTGCCTTGTTTGTGTAATAGATCCAGGTGACATTTCAAACACAGTTGCCTGGTAATGCTCTTATACCACCTAGTTTGAGACCAGGTGTGCCCTGAAGAACTTTGGCTGGGTGGCAGTGACTCAGGGGCTCAGCACCAGGCATGTATTCATCTGCTGGGCCTTGCTTTGCCCAAATGTCACCTAACGCCCATCCAGTCAACATTGTGAGGTCAATAAATGTGATGCTGTTTGCCCAGAAGGGAAGGAGAGCACCAGCACACGCAGCTTCCCGCAGCCAGGGCCTGCCACTGGCCTCTGTCACACACCTTCCCTGGGGGGAAGTGCTGCCATACCCACCTGACAGGCGGTATCTGGTGTGAGGACAGAACAATTAGAAAGACACTGATGCTCTGCGACCCACATCCCCATGCTCAGGGCTCACTAGATCAGAAGGAAGGAAGTTTACTTACATTCTCAATCCTTGAGCTGGGTTTATTTTAAAGGTTACGAGACTTAATAAAGCAATGTTGTGTGCCATCACTTTTACCTAAAGGAAGTCCTAACAGATTTTCAAGGCTTTTTTCATAAAAATGTTTGTTCTCTTTGCCTTATCTCCCCACCTCTCTACCTCTGGGTCCCCACTAAAGAACATAAAGTCACCTTTCTCCTTCGAATTTTGACCTCTCCCAATTCTCCCTTACAGCAGTGGTTCAACATGTATAAACCCGTCACCTACAACACAGACCTACTTGCAGAAGAGACCAACTCCTTCGTAAACAAGCTGGATCCCAGCAAAGTGTTCAAGAGCAAGAACAAGACCTTAATCCCCAAAAAGAAAGGGCCAGTCCAGCCTGCAGGTGGCCAGAAAGGGCCCCCAGGTCCTCCCTCCACCTCTAAATCCTCTTCTAGCCCTGGAAACCCTGTCCGGAAATGAGCACCCCACCTCCCCGCGAGCCCCTCGATATGATTTCCATGCACAGATGGCCCAAGCCTCAGATCCTATGAGTTGTACCATAGCCATATTCCCATCACAGTGAGCCAAATCCTAGGCCTTCTGCTTCCATTGGCATTAGCCAGGAGTTCAAGGGCATTCTCAGGTCTCCCCCAGAGTCCTTGCCTCATCTCTTGCCTCTGAGAGAAAGTTTCAGAACGTAAGTGTTAAATAGAGCTGTTAAGAGCTTCCCTCTCTTCCCACCCCCAACCCTCTACACCTGTCAGTGGTGATGAGAGAAATCCTGTGAAGAAACTGCTGATTTTGACCCATGAGGCATTAGAACTGTGCTGTTCAGTTGGTAATCACTAGTCACAGTGGCTGTTTAAACTATATTAAAAATTCAGTTCCTCAGTTGCATTAGCCACATTGTGCACATCCATGTGGCCAGTAGCTTCTGTAGTCAACAGAGATAATGGAACATTTCCATCATCACAGAAAGTTCTGTTGAGCAGCACTATATTAGAATATTTTCATGCTGCCTTACTCAGATCAGTTCATTTTTGTTAGAAAATGTGGATATCTTGATTTGATGGTTCATCATGTTCCATGAAAATTCTTAAAGATACAGTTGTGTATATTCTTTATTTTTCCTAATTCTCTCTGGTCCTTTTTCAGCTTCCTATAAAAGTTTGTTGTTTCCAGTTTTGCAGTGTATTTATACATTGCAAAAAAAAAATTTTTTTTTTAAGAGGAGGTAATTCTCTGCTTAACCTTAATATAAAAACAAATTCCCAAGCATTGTTTTCCATGACTCCTCATAAAGAGTTTTTATGAAATCACTGTTGACAAGAGCTGTCCACCTGCCCTGCCTACTACTCCCAGCTTTCATCAATTCATGGAGTGGCAGAAAGGGAAAAAGAAGGACCAAGCTGTCAAGAATAATAGCTGAAGTTTAGTCTATTAGAAGAATTGTTTTGCCAGAACCGATCGAATCAAAGGGAGAACCAACCGCACAAGATCAGTGATTCTAGCATGTGGCATCTGCTCCAAGACAAGTCAGAGTTAGAAGAACATAGAGCAGGCTTGTCCTCCTGTCCTACAGCCAGCCAGCCTCTAGTGCTGGTGGGTCCCTAGGTTACTTTGAACTCAGCCCTGGCCCTTTTCTAGTTCTCACAGGTGCAGCAGCAGAGGAACTAGGAGAGCAGTGGTGCCCTTCACATCAGTGGGAGTCCTCAGGAGGCTATAGAAGAGAGAAGGAAGGGGGCTCCGTGAAGGAAAGGAGAGCAATGAAGAGCCAGGCTGGCTACCTGAGGTGCAGGACCCAGAGCGAAACAAAGATGTGGGGCCTCATGTCCAAAAATTAGGAAAATAGTACCATTAAAAGTACTGAAATGTTCTTTCTTCCATGGTCTCTCTCACATCTTGTTATGCGGGGTTTTTACTTGCTACTTAATGCTGTCCTAAGTAATGAAAAAATTTAAATTCTAAATTATAGCATTAATTTATTCATCTTTATAGTACACAATTCCTGTTTTCAGTGCAACTAGAAGAGAAGTGAACTCATGCAGAATCACGAAAATTTGTATTTCATAGCTTATGTGTACATGTTGTATGATATACATATCTTATCCTCACTAGAACACTGGAAACACTGCAGAAAAGCCTTGCTCAACTATCATTTCCCTCCTTGATATGTACACATTCTGTCAACACTCTTTCACCTTACTGATGAGTAATGAAGGACTAAAAGAAAAACTAGGAGCTGCCCTATGTTTTCTTTTTCTCCTAAGTTGTCATTTTCAGCAGACGTGGATGACTAACAAAGGAAAATGACAAGAATAAAATAAGAAAAGTAACAAGAGTAGAAAAAGGATATGACGGGGTTCCAGGGTCATTCACACTTCTTAGAATGCTATTACCTTTCTTTTGCATTCAAGTCATGTCCGGTTCCAATGGAAAGCATGGCCTCTTGGGCTCTAAGTGCCCCCACTTACTCAGTTGTAGGAATAACTTGCTTATATTGGATCTCTTCTCAACCTGCACATGGTGGGTCTGCTGGAATTCTGTGCACACCGGCATCACAAAGTGAATGGGGTGGTGGGGAGCAGTGGACACCCTGCAGGGATCGCCTCTGCTCCTGTGTATGTGGTTTTGTCTCATCAGACTTCACTTATAAAACACAAGTTCAAAGACAAGATTAAGAACTCCAGACAGTGACAGGAGAGCATTCAACCATGTGTGGGGCACTCTGTGATGATGCCCATCACATGCCTGTGAAGCCGCCCCCGTGAAGGAACAAGCTAGCTCTCCTGGGGAAAGGTGCAGACAGCCCGTAAGCTCGGTGTGCTAGCTGGGGAGAAAATTCACCCATGAGAGTTGTGTCGCCAAACCAAAGCAACTGACATGGCAGGAGGCTCTACCGTAAATCAGCTGCCCAGAAAGAGATACTCTGCTGGAATCACAAAATGAGAATCAATGGCAGGATGCCTCACGATGCACTGGCGTAGTTAAGATTGTGCGCGAAGTGCCACATCCTTGTGCTGCATGGGTCCTACAGCCCGGAAGTGCCCCAGCCAAGGACGGGACTGACAGGGGGACTACCTGCTCATAATAATCCATAGAATCTCTCCCTTGACGCTGTGCCTCCCCAAACCTGAATATGCATCCCCGTCATTGGACTTGTGTGTAGAAAATCAGATACTCCTGTCCCACTCCAGACCCACTCAATCAAAACTGCAAGGAAATACCAGGACTCTTCATCAACTGCACTTGTGACAAGAATGCTGACCGAGCCCGAAGCTTTCCACCTAATGGGTCTGAGGGGTTGTGCTTGCACTGCATGGACATGAGCTCAAAAGCTGTTTTTCATCTAGAAAAGCACGGACAATGATTGGATCAGAAGGACCAAGGGGCCCTGTGTGAACACATGTATTTTTTAAACCTTTTATTATGGAGAATTTTAAATATTTACAAAGATGGAATAACAAACCCATGTATGCATCACCCAGTTTCAGCAGTTCTTGTGACCAAGCATTTCTATGTATCTGGTCTTTGCCCTTCCTTCCAATTTTAATTTTTAAATAATTCCATTTTAATTCACCTGTTGGTTTTTAAGTTACAGTTCTTTGCATTACATTTTTAACTGTTCCTCTAAGGATTGCAATATATACAATATATATTCTGTTTTCTGTTCAATGCAGTACCCACTCAGACATAGAATCCCTAAGTAGCCATGCTTCTATAGTAGAACTCTGGCTCCCTGACTGCAGGTCACCGGCAGTAGGTGGGTACCTGTTTATACTGACTACACTTTAGTCCTGGGGGTCTTGTGATGAATTTTCTTCTTTGGTTTAAGCTAACCCAGACTGGATTGTTTTTCTAGCTGAATATGCCCTGGTTAGTACACAGCCTCCATTATGGAGCTGTTGTGAGGATTAAATCAGCTCATAGGTGAGCGATCAGAATAGTCCCTTCTTTTCCCCTTCCTCCTTTATAATGTGACTCCAACCTTTGTTGGACATAGTTTTGTAGACAAGGTGTTCATTTCTTGGAGTAAATATAGGCCTAAGCAGTTTATATACAAATTTCACTCCCTCCCCCAAAAAAGTGTGTAAAATGAATAAAACAGTAACAGAGGAGATACAAAGTGTATTCTCTCATACCTGTGCTATCCAGTACTCCAGCGACTGACCACTGTAGCCATCTGAACTTAAAATCTAAAACTCTATTCCTCAGTCTCTCTGGCAGCATGTCAAGTGTTTGGTGACCACCTAAGTTTAGGGGCTACTCTACAGAATGGTGCATATATAGAACATTTCTGTCACCAAGGCAAGTTCTACAGGGCAGCCCTGACCCAGACCGCATGGGACTTGTCTTCATCTCACAATGCTCAGAGTAATTCTGCTGCGAAGCCCTTTTATACTTCTACTGTACTCAAGAAATCACCTGAAGACACTCTTTTTCTAAGTAAGACACTGCATCCTAGGGCGTGGCTCAGGTCATGATCTCAGGGTCCTGGGATCGAGCCCTGCATCTGGCTCTCTGCTCAGCAAGAAGCCTGCTTTCTCCTCTCTCTCTCTGCCTGCTGCTCTGCCTACTTGTGATCTCTGCCTGTCAAATAAATAAATAATGCCTTAACAACAACAACAACAACACTGCATCCTTTCCTACTTTACTCTTTTTATACCTCTTGGCTCACAGGGAAAGTCAGGGATGAGGCAGCATGTCCCTTCACTGTGGAAAGGCCCAGCAGGCTGTGCAGGTTCTGGGCTTTGCTCCGTGTGGCAGTCAAAGGCTATGAGGCAGCTCAGCCTCTTGGCCTCTGCTGCGTCCAGTGTGGAAAGCGGACAGAAAGAAAACAATTTTCTGCCTCTTTGAGCACCTTCTTTCCTCTGCCCTTAAAGGAACAGGCAAGCCTGGCTTTGAGAACACCCTC
Source organism: Mustela nigripes (assembly GCF_022355385.1). NCBI lineage: Eukaryota > Metazoa > Chordata > Mammalia > Carnivora > Mustelidae > Mustela > Mustela nigripes. The sequence continues at coordinate 56,078,832 of NC_081564.1, read as the reverse complement.
CTGAGCTCAGAAATAAGAACATTTCTCAAAGTACCTACCATTCCTCTGGAGATAGGCTACCTTTAACCACAGCATCAAGACTGACAAAGAATACCTGGGAGACCAACCAGAGCAGGGACACAGTCCTCAGAATGGTTCAAGTCCAACTAAGGGAAAGACCTTGTCCTTCAAGCAAAAGATGCAAATAAAGACCAACTATTAAAGGCAAGATTAAACCTCTGGAAAAACCGCTTACCTTTACCACAGCTCCAGTTCCCAACTGTCTTCTTTTAAACTTTATTTGTAAATAAGGTCATCCTTTGGGGGACAGGTGCAGGCAGATTTCTCTTGAGGGTGCATTTACATGTGTGGAGGCTCCTGAGGCCCATCTCCCACGGGTGGCTCTAGACTATGGCCAGACATAGGTTCTGAAACAGTATTAGGATTCCAGAACATAGGCTTATTAAGCAGGATTCCAGAACATAGACTTATTAAGCAACTTAAATTAAAAAAAAAAAAAAAAACTTTTTTCCTTTAAAAATGTGATTCTAAAATGGACTGCTGTGGCCTTAATTACTAGTAACTCTACAAATCATGTTTTAGACCATTTTTTAAAAAATGGGAAATCACCTTCAATATTATCCATTAAAAACAGGAAGAATTCAGTCAAGCACAAGCCAATTCAAAAATACATCTTCTATCATTTTTCCATAAATACACCCTTAAAAATTTAACCCAAGGGTGAACTTCTATATACATATGTTGATTGAAGAAGTTGTCAAGTTCCACAACCTTTACAATTTCAGGACAGTTTTTCCTCCAATGAGATTCAAATTATTTTTTTCATACCACCTTCTGAGAAGGGATGCTGGATTAGAACTCATTTTTTTTTTTCATTGAGACTGCATTTCTAAGGTTGGGTTAAGGCAGGAATCAACTCTTTTCCCTTTTCATTTCCAATCTTATGCCTTAATCTTCTGAGTCAAGAAGGTCTCTGATTTGATGAATTACACTAATCCTGTGTCCAGTTCTACCGCCAGCTGCTGTGTACTGAGTTCTGGTAAAGATGACCTTGTTCAAATCAGTGTATCTAGGAAATTTTTTTCAGAGACAGCAGTTGTAAAAGCTTTCCCTAGCACCCAGCTCTTCCTGCACAGCTACCACATTTTTTATTCTTATTTGAAGGTTGAAGTTTGCAAAAGTATAAATATTCCATTGGGTACACAATTCAAGTGTTTTTAGGGGCAACTGTCTCCATTTCCTAGCCCACTTCCCTGCGCAGAAGTATGTTGCTGTCCACCCCTGGAACCACCTTCAAGACAGCAATGCAGGTTTAAAAGCATTTCTAGGCAGAGGCTATTAAGGGGCAGTGGTTCAGAAGGACATTGAGCTTTCTAGTTTATTTTCTGAAAGTGTAAGAGACAAGACCCCCTCTTGACTGGGTCCAGCAAATAGTCCCCAGTACTGCAGCAACCCCTCCTACCAGTACAGGAAAACCAGCTGCTGACACAGTCACAGAAAGCACCCTACTTACCTTGAGGTTGATTTCATGCTGTGTATTTGTAACACATGGTGCAGGGCCTCTACGGAGTATCTTTTCCATTTGACCAAAATCCATCTCTTCCTGTTTCCATCTAAGTCAGTTAACATCTAGATTATATCAAAATGAACAGACGAAAATGTGTTAAATAGACTCCAGCTGTCTAGCCCCTCTAAGAGGGGATGAGATGAGGAGGTGAGCACGCCTGAGTCTCCACAGACACAGCGACTGGTCCATGCAAACCTCTTCCGGCTCCACCAGCCACAAGCAAGGAACCTGCTGCATCCGGTCCCAGACGTGCAACAGCCCAGCACACGCTGACCCTACAGCATCTGAGGAGCTGAGTGTCCATCAATCCCCAGTGATGGCCACTTGGGTGACTTGGAAGCACACACTTGGATGTACTGTTTTTCATTCTCAGTTGTTCTAATTATCCGGCTGATTTAATTTTCCTGTACATGTAATGCTCTACTTCTAAATTACAAAGAATTCTGGAAGCAAATCATTGTTGCTAATCCAGGAGTTAGGAACAATTTCCACTAAATCAACAATTGAAATGGTGTTTGTACTACAAAATCATAAATTTGTACTTCCTCAGGTGGATCATCTTAAACAAATACACTTTTTAAACTCAGTAATTAAATAGGACTCATTAAGAGAATATAAATGGCTTGGCCCTCTCTTAGTTGAGTACCAGCAATCTGACTAAACTCTTGCCATATCCTCTCACCAGTCGGGAGTAGGAATCATCACAAAGTCACAAAAGATACTTCTGAACCTTCCCTACTTAGGTGTACACGGATGGCTGGGTGACTGATGTACACAGATCACTGCCAGTTAATCATTAATGTAAAAACTGCATGGTTAGGAGCCCTCATCAAGTTTAGACGGTGCTGCTGCATGGCCTGCCACCAGGCTTCCAGGGTTTGGGCTTGGTTAGTGTGGGGCTGACTGGCTTTCCAGCCACCAGGCCCAGCCCTGGGTCAGTCTGGGCCAGATGCTGAGAAGAGAACACGTGGAAGCAAGGGTACTGCTGATTAACAGGCCTTCTTAAGGGTTCTAAAAGAACAAAACCAGGACCAATATGACAAGCCGGCACATTGCACTTCCTATCTTTTGCCCCTGGGCCAAGTCATTCAGTCCCTCTCTTCCTTACTTCCAAGGTAAAATGAAAAGGCAGAATGGCCATATGGCTTATATAAAGTCATCCACAAGTGACCACACAGAGATGCCGTCAATACTTGAGCTCTTTTAAAAATCGTTCAGAAAGTTCATCCCCCAGAATTGCCTAGCAACATGATTTTTCTACCAGAGAAACTGCCTTTTGTGACAAACATTGATGGGGCATTTTAATATGCTGTACCTCAACTGCATTTGCGAAGACATTTTATCTCTTCTCCAACAATCGGGTATTTTTATTTTTACTCACTTCTCTCGCGAAATGTATAAATAGCTGCAGATTAAACTAAAATTTAATTTTAGTTGATGACTACCTCTAATGGCCCTAAGGGGAGGGATCATGCATGACTTTCCTTTTCCCAGCTGAATCCGCAGCTCTTGGCACAGGGTCACCTCTATAAATTAGGTCCTCGCTGCATATTTGTGGCTAATGGTTGTTATTAATTTTCTAGAGCTGCCATAACAAATTACCACACACTTGGTGGCTTAAAACAATAGGAATGTATTCTCTTACAGTTCTAAAGTCCAGAAGTTCAACATTAGTTTTACTGAGCCAAAATCAAGGTGCCAACAGGGACATGATCTCTCTCCAGAGGCTCAGGGGGAAAATTTGTTCCTGGCCTCTTTCAGTTTCTGGTGGCTGCTGGCGTTCCTTAGTGTGTGGCCGCATTGCTCCAATCTCTGCCTGTCTTCATAAGACCGTCTCCTCTTTTGTGCATATAAAACCTCTCTCTACCTCTGTCTTAAAAGGACATTTATGATTAGGTTTAGGGCACACCTAGATAATCCAGGATTATCGTTCCATGTCTGGGTCCTTATTCAAAACTGAAGACACTCCCCCTTTTTTCTTTTTAAAGATTTTGTCAGAGAGCACAAGCAGGGGGAATGGTTGGTAGTGGGAGAGGAAGATGCAGGCTCCCCCCTAAGCAAGGAGCCCAATATGTGACTCAGCCCCAGGACCCCGGGGATCATGACCTGAGCCAAAGGCAGAAGCTTAACCGACTGAGCCACCCAGGTGCCCCTTGCAAAGATCCTTCTTTGTTATAATATTTACAGGTTCCTGTGATTAGGGCCTGCTCTCTTTGGGTAGCTGTGCTTCAGCCTCCACAGGTGGTATTTAGTGATGCACTGTTCAGGGCCATGAGCAAAGAAATGGTGGATTTAGGAGCAGTGGAGAATGAGGCAGCTACCCACAGGTTAGGAGCTCAGAAACCAGGTCTCCTGACTCTGATCCTGCTCTTGCTTCCTGCACTGTGTTCAGTGACGAGCTTGGAAGAAGACAAAACAGGGTCTTCAACACTCGTGGGGCCTGTGCATCCTCCCTTCCATCTTTCCATCCTCAAATCCTCAGTAAGTTATTTTTTAAATAGAACAACAACAACAAAAAACTTTAAGATTCCAAAGACACCAAAACCCAGGCATCTTTAACAGAAGAGTTTGCCTTCTTCACTGGCAGTTCTGTAATTTCCAACTAGATTTAGAAACAGGCATGAGAACATCCATGGTGATGACCAGCAAGAGTAGCGAAGCATCTCCCAAGGGTAAGGTCACTGAATTCAAAAACGAAACAAAACAGAACAAAAACACTGATGGAAGGAGCCAGAGGAAGTGGCAACAAGGAAGAAATGAGCAAGAGCAATAATCCTTCCATTTCACCAAAAACTACTAAACAGAGTTCTCTATAAAAAGACTGTACCTAGCTGTAACCAAGAAATTAGTTGACCTTGCTTGCTTCCTCTGAGAATTTTTTAATCCCTAAAATAAACTTCAGATTTAATCTGGCACTTCCTTCTGAACGTGACCTTTTATTCCAAAGCAGTGTCTCTCAGCAGAATGCCAAGGGCCTCTAGAAGGTCATCAAAGTATCTGTTCGCTAAACAGGGCAACAATAATGCATCTTCCTTTTGTTTGCACATCCCGATCCCCAGTGACACAGATATACTATGTCTGGGTTCAGTGCCGAGGGAACAGGCAAATGCTCTAACGGCTAAATCATAACACAATATTACATGTTATTTAGAACCATAATAAAATAAGCATTAATAACTCATGTATCTTTTTCGATAAAGTGATTAAACTCCATTGTCTGTAATATACAGACCTACTCTTGGCAGATTCCAGGCTTTCCTGGGCTGCTCACATTCATTACATACTATTTGACCAATAACCTGCTGGAAAGAGCTTCCGGCTCTCAGTAGAGTGGGGATGCAGACGCGGGGGGACACAGTCACGGAGGCCTGTGGGGTGAACATCCGATCTTTGGCTCTTCAGACAACACGACTACATCTTGTCTCTAGATCACAGACACCAAGTTCAGGAACACAGAGTCACAGAGTTTTTAAAAGGGACACAAACACGGAATTAATGGCTTGAGGATCTACCCATGCAGTGGTTCATCTCTCCTTCTCCCCAGAGACAGAGGTTCTACACCAGGAACCGTGAAACCCCGGGCAGAGGGCTTTCCGTGGAGGCTCGACCACCACCTGGGCACCAGCCACCCCTTGTGGCCCCTGGCAGCGCCTTCCCCACCAGACACCTTACCTTCTGCTGACCAGTACTCAAGTGCTAAGGACTATGTTTGTCGCTCGGAGGTTCTTTGAAGACAAAATTTTGTTCTGTTTTGTTCTGGGGACTCAGAAAATTTTTTGAGAAAATGAATTTTTACGTAAGAAGCAAGTGAGAGAGTTGCAGAATAGTTCAGATTTTAAATGCTACTCTAATGGTTGTGTCAACATTACAATGGAGCAAAACAAAGCCCATGGGTCAGGTGATCTATGTAAGGTCACTGCTAGCAAGTCTTGCAACAAACACTGTAACTACATAAGTAGTTACAAAGAGCACATAGGCAGGCAAACACCAACAAGAAAGCCAAAGGGCCTGGAGGCCATTCCAAGCCAGAGGCATTCTGATGAACCTGAGGAAAGGTTTTCCTGATACAGAAGGAGGTGAGACTTTGGAGCTGTTTAAGGCCTTCCACCCGAGAGAAAAGAAGTGTCCAGGTCTGGCATTAAACTCTATTTATTTAGTATTTGAAACATGGTGTACATTTATGAATTTGTATAAACATTTAGTACAGCTAAAATCCACAACTGGTAAACAATCTGTGCTTTCTTTTTGTGTACAATTTTGGAGTTTCCATCTGGGTATGTTGGTGTTGTGGAGAGACCCAGTCTGCAGACCTACTCAAACTGCCTCATACGACCGCGGTAACTGTGACCGAGTCATCTGCTCCTTACAAGGGCTGCTCCTCGCACAGAAAAAGTGTCACACTTGGGAACTACTAAGCCAGGTGTCAAGGAAACAAGAAAAACACAGCTGACACAAGGAAGGAAGTGTGTGAGGGAGACTCTGCGAGAGCCCCGTCAACGCCCAGCACGCCGCACGCAGACACCTAGAGATGGACGCTCTCCTTCGGAACATTCGGTGCTTAGTGTCCAGGCTCTTCACCCCCAGCTGCGGGGATTCCATCCAGCAGGAGTTTGCACTCTCGGGCGCACCTCTCAGGGCACCCACAGATGTCACAGCTGCAACTCCGGGGTGCCAACCAGGCCCAGGGCTCGGGCTTCTTCTGCAGTCAGGCCGTTCTTGAGGGTCCTTCGCACTGCAGCAGCGCCCGCAGATCACAAAGGGGTGAGAAGACAGGGAGGGGTTAGCAGCTGACACATGATTACCCATCACCCCTGCCCCCTGCCCCCCAAAGACCCCCCAGGGTAGTCACAGGGCTCAGAGATGCTCCGCCCATCGCTCCTGCCAAAATTCCTGGCCATCTGCCAGGGCAGGACAAATTCCGGGGCTGTAAGAGGCTGACCTGAAGAGCCAAGTGGAGGGACTGACCTTGTAAGAGGGGACAAAGGAGGCCCCACCCTTATAAGATTTCTGAGAAATGGGTACGAGAGTAAAGGACAGACGGCATGTGGAGAGCTCAGCCTCTGGCCAGCCTAAGGAGAGGATCAGAGCTGGAACAGTCCTTACAGAACATAGGGAAATACAGGTTTCCTGAATCTAGGTAAGATCACCCCACAAATCCGCAGGAGGGATGACGATGCTGGGGACAGAACTTGACAAGTGGCGGCAGGAGGAATCTCTACGAGCATGATGGGTTTTAGTTTCAACTCATCGAAGGGCCTCTGGAGGTAATAGCTAGTGAGTCCTTATGGACAGGAGGCCAAGGAGCAAACTGCCAAACTTCCGACTAGACTCAGTAGATGTTTTCTGTGAAACACATGCTCTCCTCTGGGGCTTACAGTGGGCAGGTGGAGGCACGCTCACATGTGACAAAGAACTGGCTTGTGTTTAGTTTGGCATTGTGGGTATCCCCACTGTTTAGTGCTGACCAATTCTGACATCAAAATAAAGGCCGGATAAGGGTGAATGAGGAGGCAACTGTCCCTTCCAAGGTAAGTCCTTGCATTTGAAAGGTTGCTTAATTACATTCCCCTTAATTTATAAGTTGTATTTGGCCTCCTTTCTATATAAGGTCATAGGGAGTTTGGGGTATTTTCTTCATTGTCAGAAGAGATGTGTTATGGATATACCTTCCACCCTAAATCCTAAATCAGCGAGAGGAACTGAGATGAGCAGGGCAGGCCCTTGATCAGAATGTGGAGAAAGTAAAGCTCAACCTTCCCATGCCAGACCCAGCTCCCTGCAACCCCTGTGACCATGGGGCCTGTGTCCTCCTCCTCAGGGGAGGACCCCAGACGATATGCACATCAGGATCCCAGCTCCTATGCCTGCAAGCAACACCCCATATTCCATGCTTTCCTGTCCTCCCCTAAGCAAAAGACCACTCAGCCTGTGGATAAAGGATCTGAAGAGACCTGGTAGAATGTACAGGGTCTAAATATCTATGAATAAATGGTTTCTTTTCTCATGGGAATCAGCACTTTGAACAGGGGCCAACACCTAACCCATCAGTGGGTCAATCAACAAGTACTTTATGCAGGATCTATTGTGTGCTCAGGACGTAAAGAATTGAAGCACTGCTGGGAGACTCACAGACACCAAGCATGGAGCTGACACAGACAGAGACACAAAGATCTGTGCTGAGGGTTACCCTCCAATCATGTCCCCGCACACAAGCTCTGGGCTCCCTGACCATCCGACCAACCGTCTGCAGCCGTTATTGCCCTGGCTCGCCCTCCCCCTACCCGAAGCCCTTGGGCTCCAGACTGTCTAAGTCGTCCAGACAAAATGTTTGGCTCCAGAGCCTCGGCTGGAGGCAGATTGCATTTAACTGAGTAATGGAATTTGTTCTATGGGGCAGCAATAAAAATACTAGTTTGCAATAACCTTTTATGTTTTTTAAACACTCCTTCAAGTGTTTGTTAAAGATAATTTTAATGGCAGAAAATAAGATAAAATGTTTCTCATTCTTGACAAGGACTGCCAAGACCTCTCTTCCAAGACACAAAATTCGGGTTGAGGACCATGCTGCACACAAAGGGCATCCTGAATTTTGCTAGGCCCGGGGGTGGCCTGGCCAGGAGTCTACGAAGTGTAATTGCTGAGCCTCCGGGGATACGTGGAGGCCAGATGACTACAGGAGACTTCCCAAGCTGATAGGCATCTCACAGGAGGGCATTTAGAGATGCTTCTTTAACACCTGTTCACACACTTGCTTTAATCCCCTAACTGTGGAGTTCAGCTCAGCTCACGGGAATACTTGAGTGAGGACCCTAGCACCTTGTAGGATGTGCAAGAATCTCACCGACAAGGGCACTGCGCCAGCCTCTCTGGGACAGGTGCAGAGACTAGAACCAAGTGTAATGGCGCTGCTTTGCCCCCACTGCCCGGCCACACAGAGCCTGCGTCCTCAGCTTTGTAGCCTCTTCTTAGTTTTGAGGGGCCACCCTGGGGGGGTCCTCCCTGGCCCCTTCTGCCTGGGCCAAGGTGTTCTCTGCTGCAGAGGAAAAAGCCAGCATGGGCCACGTCTCTTTGCTCCCCAGATGTGTCCTGAGAAAGGAATCCACAGAAAAACCCACCCCATTAATGGAATCCAACTTACTGCGGGTCTTCGTGACAACTGAGATAAATTCTCTCATATTAAATACAACTACCCTATATAGTAGCCCCCAAAGACCTTAAGAATCTGAGCTCTTCTTTTGTTAAAAAGTCACATTATCACTTGAAAAGACGTGTGAAATGAAGATGATCAGTTAAAATTCATAGCAAGGGTCTCTTTGGGTGTCCATTCCTCCATCTGCCTGCTCTTCATTCGTTCATTCACTTGTTCATTCATTCATTCACTCAGCAAATGTTACCTGTGCCTCTACCCTGAGCCAAGTGGGGCAGTCAGGGAGGCAGGGGACTGACGGGGATGCAGTATGAGGAGAAACACTCAGGGTAGCAGACCCTGGCTGGAGAGGGTGTTGGCTCTCACTGTTTCTGGAAAGTGAAAAAGGACTGGGACATAAGAAAAAGAGGGGACCAGCAAGTGGGGGGCAGGCAGGATATGGACCCTGTACAATAGAAATGAGTCATCACATGGAACATGACACCAAAAACTAATGATGTACTGGGTGCTGACTAACATAATAAAATTTTAAAAAAAGAAAGAAAGGAAAAAAAAAAAAAAAGTCATCAGAGAGGGGATTTCTCCAGTCCCAGGAGGCGGGCACTGGCACACGTCTGACATGATAACGTCTGGGCCCCTCTCCGCTCCCAACTCCCGCTTCCCGCGCCAACACTCTGCCTGCAGCGTGGCTGCTCCCCGGCCTGTCACACGCACCTGCCTCCCCTGCCTGCAGCCACCCTACAGAGACCAGACCCTGAAAATGTTGATCCCTGCGTGCCCTGCAGCTCTTCCACAGACGGCATGGGTCACTTTGCTGTCCCCAGCAGCCACTCGCTGCCCCTGGCTCTTGTGACACTCTCACAAGGCGGTGGTGACAGCAGCGGCATCAGACACATGAGAGCCTCTCATGTATCATGTTTTTTCAGGGAAAAACCGAAAGTTCTTTTTCTCTCACCGCCCCCAGAATTGAAAAATAGTTTGATCCCACAAAGTGCTCTCAGGCAGCTCTTCGCTAAGAATGAGCTGAATCTGAGAATAACAGTGACGGCGGCCTCCACTTACTGAGGGTTAACCCGGATGATTCCACGTGGAATCCGTGGAATCTAATTCTATGGAAACCCTGTGAGAAGAGTCCCGTTATTATTTCTCCAGCGAGTGAGCGGACAGCACAGAGAGACAAGTCCCTGGCCCAAGGGCACACAATAAGTGGTCCACAGACGGATTTAAGGCAGGACATGTGAGACCCAGCCCACCCTGGAAACGGGTGGGTCCCTGGGACCACCTTTCATACCCATGGGACATCCACCGAGTTTTACTTCCATATGACAGAAATCTATTAGCACCCTTTCACCTTTAGATCACTGATAGTTCTTTTTCTCTTTTGCACAGAATGCCAAACAATTTGGAAATAAGTTAGCTTTTTTGTAATCCCTAAGATAATACTAAAAATTTTCTACCATGTATACAGAGAGTACCATGTCTAGGACTACGGGGACTAATATCAGAACGTCAAGAGGTCTTAAATTATGTGCCTGGTTGCTGGGAAGCGACAAGCCTGCTGCTATTTATTCACGCCTTGTTCCTTGAGGAACCTGTCCCCTGAGTGGAGTCGAAATGGTGGCTTCACTCATGCCTCTTTGGACTTAAATACAGAGAACTGTTTTAAGCTCTATCGTGCTTATTGATTCTTTATTAGACTTTCTGTGTGTTGGCTCATTTTGTTCTGTTAACGTTGATTATCTAATCATACGAGCCCCTTTTCTTGTGTCCATCCTCCATCTTATTTTTTCTCAGCAATCTGTCTATTAGAAGCAGAGATTTCCTAAATGGACAGGCATTTTACAAGGGAACTGATCAATACTTTTCAAAAGTGTCAAGCTCTTAAAATGTCCTCCACACCTGGGAGGAGGCATGCTGTCTCAGTGCAATACGACAGCGTGGGTAGGGTAGTGGGACAGAAAGAAGACATTCATGGAAATGCTGGTGACAACCCAGCCTTGGGTGCACAGTGACAAGCCCACTCAAACTGCACCCTGGGGGACAGGAGAGCTGAAGATGGGTCTGGTCTAATCCCCGCAGGCCGAGTCAGGTGGGTGCTGTAGCAGAGTGACAGCTAGGTAGGTGTGCTTCCTGTGCCTGGGCTCTCATGTGACTTCAGCCTCATATTCCCCCCTGGCTGGGGTCCCTTGGGCAGCAGCGTGACAGAGCTGGGGAGGGAGGACGGTGGGAACCTGTCAGATGCAGAGCACCTCACTCAGTGCTCACAACCACCTGGGAGGGGGCCCTGCTGGCCTCACTGGACAGCAGACTGAGGCTCAGTGGGGCTGAGTGAGTGAGGAGGGACCCCGTCTCCAGCTGTTTTGTATGAATGGGTACGTTCCACACAGGGAAACAGATTCCACGGGAACTGCAAAGCAGCAAAGTCCATGAAATACACTATTTTCATGTCAGGAAGGAACCTGGCACTTTCCAAAGCCCCTTACAGGAACCCTCTTTGCTTTGCTTTCAGAGCGGCTCTCACAGGCAGGACAAACTGACTCCAGGTTCCTCCTTTCACGGATCCTCCCTCCTCCCGAATCTCCAACTCTGAGTCCAATGGGCACCTCGCACCCAGAAATGGGGGAAGACAGAGAAGCCAGCCTCTCCTTTTTCAGGAGAGTGGGAGTTCCCAGTTTGGGAGAATGAGCTGTCTGAACTTGAAGCCAGAGGGCCACCCAACACAGTAAAATATTTCCAAACTCTTCCTGCATCTGCCTCTTTGACCGGAAGCTTCTAGCCGAGCTTCTTGCTGCATCAGAGTCCTGACCTCTGGCTGCGCCTCCAGGCTTGGGTGTGAGGCCTATACACCCTACTGCTGGGCCCGCCTTCAGGGTCTGGGTGACATGGGGTCTGTTGGGCATTCGGACAGCACCTCCTCTTGTTTGGGCCTGACTGCTCTTCCAAGCTCCCAGACTCTGATGACGTCCTCCATCACCCCCACCCCCCATAGCCCTTCAAGTCTCTTTCCTGCAGGACAGGTGGGGACTATCTATCCCTACCTCCAAGACCCTCCCAATGCAGAGCAAAGACTGCAAATGCCTTCCTCACTTCCTGCTCTCACTTTTCTAGAGAGAAAAAACTTAAAATCACCAGAGGCTTAAAGGAGGCCACAAGAGATCAGAAAGCCACGGTCAGCTCCAGCTTGTTCTGGTCACCCTCTTCTGTAGCCTGGAGAAAACATGGGTGGCACCCCTCCTCCCATGAGGCACACACCCTCCAGCTGGTCCTGCACAAGGCAGCAACTCCCCACATGGTTCAGGGAACAGACGGTCAGTCCTCACTTGGACTTCTTTCTGTCCTCCTGTCCCATGAGCACCTCAGCTAGCTATCTTCAGAGGAAGGTCAGTCCTTCTGTAATGAACTCAGGGGCTGAGTAAATAGGAATGAAGTTGTTGGGGAGAAGACAAAAGTTTGAGCCTTTTTTTATCCTTTCCACTAACATCTTATTTTACTCTATTGCAAGAGCATGAGTTTTAAAACCTCTGTTTTATTGCCATTGTTAGCTTGCCCTATAAAAGAATATAAAAATGATTCATAATCAGTAAGCAAAAACTATTTAAACAAAACACAGGGAAGTTTTCCTTAATGAGAATAATGGGAAAATTGATTAACCACCTTGGAGACATAGGGACAAGTAAACAAAGCTGTGTACTGATCAGATCCAGGGCCAGATCTAATATTTTGCAAGGCATAGCTCCTGCTTTCCCTAAAACAAATTCAATAATTTTTCAGATTCGATGGTTTTCCTTCTCCATCAAATTCTACTAAACAGACAGCATGGCTCTACCCCTCAAAATTCTGTAGAAGAAATAAATTTTAGTTACATCAAATCAATGTGAGCTATGTCACATGCCCTTTGAGAGGGATGCTGAAGCTTCAGGACATGACGAGGAGGCAGTCATGGTTGGGGGGGGCGTGGGCTGTTGGGGGTCAGAGCATCAGATCAAATCAAGTTTCTGTGCTCCTTTCTCAGCAGTCCCTGGAATTAGACTTCTGGCTCTTTCCACTGAGAAACTGTTGTTCTAAGGGTGATCAGCCTTAAGATCTTAATTAGCTAAGAAATTGGCCAGTTTATTTGTAAGTCACATCAAAGTAATCACATCTTTACAGAAATATAGCTCTGTGCCCAAACTTCATAGTCATGTCACAGGTGGGGCCCAGGCCCCCACCTTAGAAGGAAACTCAAATATGAAAATGGTACCTAGCCTCTCTACTGTGACAAGATCTGGCTCCCCAGGAAAAGAGAACAGAGAGATTATGAGTCCCTAAACCCTGTTCTGTTCTTTGATAGTCTGGGCTATTGGCCATATGTAGCCAGCCAGCTGGGCAGAGACATTCCTCCAAAGATAGGTCCAAGAGAAAAGAACATGGGGAAGCAGCTCCCCCTCCTTACTAGTTACTACGGCCCATTCTGCACAATCACAGTGGTAAGGATACTTCAAATGCCATTCAGCTTTAGGATTTTCTAGAGAAGGCCAACATCCAGGATGCCTAAGAGAACAAACCGCCCTGGGACAAAATAGTTGCCCCAATATGATGAAGAGAAAAACCTATATAAGAAAAAAAACAAAACCCTCCCAGAATGTTCTCCCTCGGTCCGATCCACCGGCCAACTGTAGAACCTTTGCTCGAATCAGGGTCAGGGACATGAAAGAACATTGGATCGACCATTTCACAGGCTAAAAATCAACTGGACAAGTCAAAACACTTCACTTAATGAGACCGGGTTGTCACCAGCTGGAAAAGCGGAGCTGAGCCATGGGAACCTGCGAATTGATTAAGACGCCTTCCCTGTGTCCCCACCAGCTGCATATTTCAAGATTTAGGAGGACATTTGGCATGTGCGGTCCTAGTCACCAGCATCAAACACGAACGCAGACATTTAATTATCTTGGAAGATTCTCAAGTGGCTTGGAGGTCGTAAATTTCTAGATTATGGGATGGATTCTGTTTGGTTTCCTGCAATAGTCGGACTATTACTGTCTTCAGCCAAATGAGTGATTGCCCCAATACATTGGTTATTCATCACCCCCTTGCCTCATCACGGCCATTAAACAATCAAATCAAATACACCATTGTTTGAGATGGAGACCCATACCATGGAACTTCACATCGATTTTGCAAATTGGTTTTTTTCTTATTCATTTAACCTCTTGCGAGAAAGCTGGAGTTTATCATCCCCCTTAAAAAGAAATCAAAGTAACTTTCCCCCATCTTAAATTTCTATTGATGGTGCCATTACTAATAAATTAAGCCTGTTACAGATAAACACTTACACACATGCAGGGCTGTATTTGTTGTAGTAACTGCATCGCAGAATAAAATGTGTTTGGCTAAACAAAAAGAATATACGGCTGTTTTGCATAAGATTGGAATGGAAATGATACCACAGGAAATTAGTTTATGTCAGCCACAAAAACAGGCAAAATATCTCCCTGGCCAGATTGAAGAGGAAAATTAATTATGACTGTGTTATTGTTCCCAGTGACATTATGTATCTCTCTAAGAATCTGGTTCCCTCTAGACTAGACCAGAGGGCAGGGTCTACACTCTTCGCCAACACAGGCATCTAACCTGGGGGAGGAGCACATAGCCTAGGCCTCCAGGGACTGGCCAGGTCACTGCCTCCTGCAGTCTCCTTCTCTGAGAGCTCTGGCCCCACAATGCCCACCTTCCATGAGGGCATCCCCCGCTGCATGGCATCCTTTCTCAGCCCTCTCCCTTGGGCTCTGTGGCTCAAACCTTGCTCTCCCCTCCCCCGCCCCCCACCTCGTGTATAATCTCAAAGGTGGCATCAAACTGAGTCTGAGTTCTTACTGAACTCCCGCCTACCTGGAGTCAATCTCCTTTCACTTTTTGAAGCCATTACAGGCAGAGGTAAACAGGCTTCCTTCCTGTGACAGTCAAAATCCCTGTGCCTCTCACCATCCCTGATTCCTGGAGGCAGAGCCGATAGAGACCCAAGCTGGTCTCCTGAGCCAAGTGGCACACCATCGGGACCAGAGGCTGGGGGCTGAGCTCTTTCCTAAAACATGCGAAGGTCATGGCTAATGCAGACATATGCCAAAGGATACAGAGGAACCTGAAGAGCAGCCCCTGGGAGAGCTAGCATGGTGCCTACAGGGGCAGCCCCACACCCACCATCCTGTGAGCGGGAACAGGCAGAGTGTTCAAAGGGGAAAAATCGATCCCTTTGATTTAGTGGACTTCTTTCTCCATTGAGTGCCAAAAGAAACAAATCAAACTGGTCAATCTAGATTAACATTAAGTATTCTAAGCACCCCAATGACCATAAAAACCATTGGTTTTGACCTCTGACATGTTTGCGAGCAGCAGTGAATCCCTAGGAGAACCATCTTCAGCTACAAAGTGGCCCGATGCAGAAATACAGATTTGGCAAAGAATCTGGGGGCAGTGCTTGCCAAATGGCCCCCCTGCACCTACCCCTACATGCCAGATATATTCAAGGGTCTTTCAGACGCTCTTGGGAACAGGCAAGAACTGAGGGAGGCCTGACCAGAAGTGGCAAATGTACTGGACGGGGTGTGGCTGCAGCCCCCTCCTCCACACTGGCAAGGAGACCTTTCGTGGGTGAGTTTGGGTGGACCCTCCACGTGTCACTGACTGAGGACTGGAGCCGGCCCCTCAGTGACCGCTCCTCCCCAGGTGTATTGGTCAGGAGGGCAGGTCCCCCTAGGGCAAGTCCCTCACGCCCGCCCCAAGGCACTTACGAGACTTGCGGTTGGCCCGGGAGCGCTTCCTCTCCCGAGGCACCACCCGCTGACTGGGCACCTGGGTGGCCGACTTGACGATGCGATCCATGATCTCATCGGCTGCGTCGTCCGTGACGTTAGGGGAGTCATCGGTTCCCATAGTCCAGGAACTGGCGGATCCTGAACCAGAGAGAAGGAACACACTAGAGAAAATGCCAACACGTTCTTCCAGGCACAGAGCGCTGTCAGTGACCGGCCACAGCCTCGGCCGGGGCGGCAGCGTGAGCCTGCGGGAACCGCGAGGACTCACCCTCACGCATGCGCACTTGGAGCACTTACCTGCTCCCCTGAACACGGCTGCGGAAGGCCTCCACCCAACCAGCCCCATGATCCTGGGAGCGCACACATCACAGCACAGAGCACAGCACAGACACACCGCGATGTCCACCCAGTAATGTCCGGAGAAATGGGTTCATTCAGCTCTCTATCCACGGCTCTCTATGCCTAGTGAATGTCAACTAACCCTAACTTTCTTCTAGTAAAATAGAAATAGTTAAATAGAAAGATTTTATAATGGTTTACCTTTGGGCTGCTTAATCTTTTTTTTTTTTCCCAAGGAACTTCATTATACTTTAAGGTTTATTTATTTTTAGAGAAAGAGAGCTAGCACAAGTGAGCGCACAGTGTAGGGGGACAGAGAGAGAGAGGGAGAGAGAGAATCTCTAGCAGACTGCCAGCTGAGTACAGAGTCCAACACAGGGCTTGATCTAATGATCCTGAGATCATGATCTGAGCCGAAACCAAGAGTCAACTGCTTAACTGACTGAGGCACCCTGGATCACCTAACCTTTAAAGAATCGCAGCAGGAGAGGCACCTGGGTGGCTCAGTTGGTTAAGCGTCTGCCTTCAGCTCTGCTTCTCCCTCTGCCACTCCCCCTGCTTGTGTTCTTTCTCTCACTGTCTCTCTCAGTCAAATAAATAAGTAAAATCTTTTTAAAAAATTAGCATGCTAATTTTCTTTTTAAAAGATTTTATTTATTTTTTTGACTGAGAGAGGAAGCCTGTGGTGGGGCTTGATCCCAGGACCCTGGGATCATGACCTGAGCTGAAGGCAGATGCTTAACCAACTGAGCCACCGAGGCACTTCTCTCATACTAATTTTTTAAAAGCTTTTGGCATTTGGATATTGACGGCAATAGTTAAGAATAGCTGATCACTGTTCAGTAGATTGTAATTTTTATGGACACGTGTTTGTGGTTGAAATTTTCCAGTAAATACGTAATATGTTATGATTCACTCCTAATTTCTGCCAGTAAAAAGCACATCGCTGAATTGCATATATAAGTAGTTCACACTTTGCAAAAGGAGTAGCAGGATTCCTGGGGTTCCACCACATGCACGTGTCTGAGACCTGTGGCTATAGGTCAACGTGTATTCCAACAACAAAGTTTTGTTGTTATTGTTGTTGTTATTTTAAACATTTGTCGTATGAATGTGAGCACAGCCACAGCACTGGTATATATAAAACCAGTAACTGTATCTTTTCTGCTTATGCCCAAGTTCACTTGATCTACTTGCTTCTATCAGATTAGATTTTCCAGCAACATAAAACCCTTTAAGAATAGGCTCTTCTCAGAAAAGAATTTTTGAAATGGCTAAATTTTTCTGCCTTCTAGGATGGTTCAGGTGGTCTAATTGGAAGCAAGAGTCCTCACACACTGGCACAGCTCTGACACTGGGACCCTTCAGCGCTTCTGAACAATGATCTTTCTCAGAGCAGATAGAGCAATCAATAGTGCAATTGTGTTTGGCCCAGCAATTTCGAGTTTTCCCTTTTACCCACTGATTTATAATTCTGTGTCTCATTTCAAAATGCCAAGCTATCCTTCCAAAAACACACAATTTTCAATCATCTGTATTTGCTCATAATACATTTTCAGAGCACTGGGCCAAAAATGAAGGCATCCTCTAATCTTCCTACTAAGAATTCCCAATTCTTCCCATCTCAGATGTCCCTAGGGATCTGCTTTTACTATAATATGTCAGGAGATGCTTCAAAGGGATGTGTTGCCATATGTGCAGGATTGCCAGACTTGGTTTTGTGATGATGTCATCCTTTTGTGACCTCAGTCCTGATTCTGCTTTTTTATTCCCCCCCCCCCCCCCTCTTTGGTTACTTTCCTGCCTGGTAACTGTTTGTATGCTTTCTTTCTGGCCATGTATAAGCTTTTTGCCCTGGAAGCCTGCACCCACACAGAGCATCAGGGAAACACTACCCATACTTTTTACAGACCCCAAGAGGCCACTGGCTCACCACAGTCTCTCAAATGTTAGCAAGATTTTTTTGAACTTTATTTTAGAGAAAGAGAGAGCGCACATGTGGGCACATGTGTGTGTGTGGGGGGCGGTGCAGAGGGACAGAATCTCAAGTAGCTCCCCTGCTGAGTGTGGAGCCTGACGTGTGGCTCAATCTCATGACCCAGAGATCATGACCTGAGTCAAAATCAAGAGTCAGATGCCTAACCAACTGAGCCACCCAGGCAGTCCGCAAGACATTTATATACACTGGGATATGGTAGAAGGAATGAGGCATTATAGATTATGATAGCACCATATCACTTTACTTTTTACTTCATTTTAAAAAATATGTAAACTGATAACATATACTCATACACTCATTGAATCACAATGTTACACACCTGCAACTAATAGAACATTGTGTGCCAAATATACTTCAATTAAAACAAATGTAAATTGCAGTTGGAAAGAAAACACTGTAATTTTAATTTCCCCTTAAAAGTATAACCTTAAGTAACAGTTTAAATTAGAAATAATTATATCAAAAAGATTATATTTTAATGTAATAAAATTTTTCCTGTGTTTCTGAAAGAACTTCCCTGGATACAGACTTCTAGGTTTAGAGCTTTTCCTCTTGGCAGTTTGAAGATGTCATTTCACTTTCTTCTGACTTCCACAGCTTCTGATAACACGGAGTCCTCATTATGATGGTTGTAACTTAGAAGGTAATTTATCTTTTCCATCTGACTTTTTAAAAGATGTTATCTTCATCATTGGGTTTTAGCAGTCTGCCTACATTACACCTAGGCACAG
Organism: Mustela nigripes; assembly: GCF_022355385.1. Classification (NCBI taxonomy): domain Eukaryota; kingdom Metazoa; phylum Chordata; class Mammalia; order Carnivora; family Mustelidae; genus Mustela; species Mustela nigripes. Next base: position 56,060,255 of record NC_081564.1, on the reverse strand, counting down.
TTTTCTTTTTATTTATTCTCCTTGGATTTGTTAAGTTTCTTAAATATGTGGGTTGATACCTATCATCAGCATTGGGAGATTCGTAGACATTAGCTCTTGAGTTAATGCTTCTTGTCCTTCTGTCGCTTCTCTAGTTACACACAGGTGAGACCATTTGATTATATTTTATTCTGTTCCATCCACTTTTTCCTCACTATACTTCACTTGGCACATTTTCTAATAACTTGTCTTTGAATGCACTAACCCTTTCCTTTGCTGGGGAGAGTCTGCTCTTAAACCCATCCAATGAGTTCCTTAATGCAGATATTTCTTTCGTAGTTCTCGACGTCCATTTGATTATTTTTAAGAATAAGTTCCAATCTGCAGTTGAAATGATCCACTTTTTAATAAATTTGCCTATACTTTCCTTAACATTCTCTAACATTTGCAATGGTTAAAACTTGGTTGCAATTTTCAACATCTGGACAACCTGTGGATCTGCTGCTGCCGCCTCCTTTTCCTTGTTGGCCAAATATTCCTTTCTCCTCTTGGCTCAGATTTGGACCATGCACTGCATTTTGTGTACAGAAAGACGCAGAGACTGGGATCAGAGTCATTTCCCCCAGCCTTCACTCTTTTCTGTGAAGCAGACCTGGTGAAGTACTGAGTGGGGCTGGGACCAGACACAGTGAAGTACTAGTGAAGCATCTGTCCCCATCTCTTTCTAAATATCTGTATTTGTTAAAAGTGCTTACTCTAGCTTTGTTTTCTCAGACCTTCAAGGCTACAGATTTCTTCCAGCCTTTCTGGTTCCACTCCCTCCCCTTCTCCATGCTGTCCTGGCACTTGCCAAGGTCTCATGGAGAAAACATTCTAGGAGTTTGCAGATCCTCTACTTCTAATCCCTTGAGCCACATTATGTGGCTATTAGACATTCTGCTGGCTTCTCTCTCCTAGTCGAGTCTTTCTGCCCAGAGCAGGTCCAATTCTCAGCCTATGCCCAGGCTTGGCAAATGGCCCTGAAGTGGCATGCTCAGCTCATCTACAATTCTAGTTTATCTAGTTCTCTTTCCCTTCACAGGTTGCTGATACCCTTAAAAAGAAAGCTCCTGCCATTATTTAAAAAAAAAAAAAATCTAGTTGTTTTAGAAGGAGTGGTGGCCTGCCTGCCCTGCTATGTTCCATCTAGAAGCAGAAGTCCCTGAAAATACAGAGAAACTGAACAACCTTCCTTTCTAAAATTAATATATTCTCTCTCTTTTAAAATTAATATATTCTGTATGTTCCATTAGGCAAACTAGATTCCATCTCCCCAGATGGCTTCCATGGAGCTACCTTTGAATCCACCCAGGTATAGGACCTCAAGGCTCCTGATGGTTGTGGTCAACTCAGTGCAGACATTAATGCTCCCCTTCATCATCATCATCATCATCTTCTTCTTCTTTTTTTTTTTTTTAAAGATTTTATTTATTTATTTGACAGAGATCACAAGTAGGCAGAGAGGCAGAGAGAGGAAGGAAGCAGGATCCCTGCTGAGCAGAGAGCCCGATGCAGGGCTCTATCCCAGGGTTATGGAATCATGACCTGAGCCGAAGGCTCAGGTGGCCAGGACAGAAAGCCTGCAAGAGCTGCTGGAGCTCAGAGAGTCTAGACTCACCTATGGAATGTCTTGGGTCTTTTTGAGTACCGAGTTACAAGTGATTCCCATCCACACACTCCAAAACACAGCCAAGCTGTGTTTTTTTCTTTTATTCTTATCCCTGTTTTATGCTTCATGTAGAATGATAATCTTTACTGCTAAGCATTTAATGGTACTATTTTCTTTACCATCTGACCTTTCCCACCTTTTCCTCTCCTTTTATATCTTTCTTGCTCACACATCCTTTCTCTACTTATCACTACTTGGCTTTTCTGAGAAATGGAGGCCTTTTCTAGATAGCACTGGCCAAAAAGAGTACACCTCTCCTTCCTTGTAGAAAATCAGATAACCAGGGGCGCCTGGGTGGCTCAGTCAGTTAAGCATCCGACTCTTGATTTCAGCTCAAGTCATGATCTCAGGGTTGTGAGGTCAGGCCCCGTGTTGGGCTCCTAGCTTAGCAGGGAGTCTGCTTGAGATTCTCTCTTCCTCTCCCTCTGTCACCCCCCAACCTCCATGTGCACGCACTCTCTCTCAAATAAATAACATGAAAAGCAAAAGAAAATGCGACAATCGAAATGTACCACGTAGAGTGTTCAGAACTGTGGTTCTTCACAACTTTATCTGTCTACTGTTGGTCACCAAAAGCCTGCTCTTTCATTGATAAAGCATAATATTTCTGTATTTTCTTCTCCTAACTCCACAACCAAGACTACCTAGAAGTCAGGGAGTTTGGAAAAACCAAACCTCAGAGAACCCAATCTTTGGTTCTTTGACATAATAATAACATTTGCAAGTATTTGGGGTATAGTTTGGGCATCAAAGCTGTAGTAGAAGACAGGACTTTCCTACTTTGCCATCTGTGTCTCAGGATAACACTGGGGCAAAGGTGGCTGAAGGCAGCCCTTCTCCTGTCGTCTTAACTGCCTATCCAAGTAAAAACCCTGCTAAAAGATAAAGACTGAAGTCCAACATTAAGAAGCAGAGAAAGGAACTAGAGTGATATATTGAACTCACATGAAGAAAAAAACCCAAAATCTGGTAATTTCATAAAAAATCCCAAAGTGCATTTCCACTAGGGAATTCCACATAAACCTGAGGAATCTGGCACACTGCCTGGAAGCCCTTTCAAAACTCCTCCGTCGGTGGCAGCTTGTGGTCCTTGAAGCTCCAAGGAACTGTATGTGTCATGTAACCCACTCTCTTCTAAATAAAACTGGAAACTACAATTATTTTTTATGTTGAAGTTATTATTACTGTATTACTACCACTATTATTATTATCCTTGTTATATGGAAGAGAGTTGACAACAGCAAAATTCCCAAAGTACTGGTTGATCTGCAAAAGCAGTTAAGAGTCACTGACGGGCCTTCTCCAGGTTGCAGCTCGACATTCCAGCTGCCATCTCGTGAGTCCCAATGTTCTCCTAAGCCTGGGACAATGCCCGATGGGCACTGCATGTACTCACTGCTTTACCGAGTTTTTGTGATAGGTAAGCTAACCCACAACCCGGTTTACCCGGTCTGTTCTCTGTTGTCACCCAGTATAATGACTACCAGAACCACTGCCACACGCCGGAGCACAACAGCTTAGACAGTAAGTAATAATGCCTTCCTCCAGAGGTGCACCTAGCATATGCCAAGCAAACACCGAGAGGAGAAAGCCTATCCTTCAGGAGTTTGTTCTCTTTAGTGATAAAGTCTGTAATCCTGAGGCAGCCTAAACTGGGGGCTCGGGAATCCGTGGAAGGAAGGAGCAGCCCTATGAGTTGAGGAGTATGGAGGCGGAGGTGGATTCTGGAGGTGAATGGGGCCTGGACTGGCAGAGGAAAAGAGACAGCACCACCAGCAGGGGGCGCTCAGAACAACAGGGTGAGAAGGGTGGTGCCCACATGTTGGGGAGAGTGAGTGCCAAGTGGGGAGACAGGCTGGGACCCGACCGCAGGGGCCCCAAGCGACAGCACCAACAGCGTGGGCCGTGTGTTGTAGGCAGTACAGAGACTAAGGAGGGTTCCTGTGCTGTCAGGCTGGATCGAGGACCACCACCGAACATTCTCAGGTCAAAGTGGAGGACCACCGCCCACATTCTCAAGTGAAAAAGGCACCTCATTCTCAATTACTAAATAATTTATTGGTGGGATAAAATAGCCCCCACTAAGTTATGAAACAAACCTAAAAACTCTTATCTGTCTTTACAATCTTTTGTTTTCATTTCTTCATGCCTGTAACGATTTAAAAAGGCAAAAGGGGCTGTGCTTGAATCCAGCAAACTTTCCTACACAGGACCAGCCAGTGAAAACCTGGGGCTCTACGGGCCCCACTTGTCTCTGCCACAACCAGCCAACTCTGCCAACGCCGCGTTTACGCACCATGGACAGCACCCACACCCCTCCGACAGGCTGCATTCCAGGGAAAACCTCAGGTAAAACAGGTGGATGGCTGAATTGGGCCTTAGGCCATGGCTGGCTGTCCCCTGCTTTAACCCACAAGGGTCCATTCATAACCTAGATTCCTCCCATGTGAATGAAGTTACACTTGCTGGAGGCCCCTGTGGTTTGGAGATGAAGTACTTACAGTGAGTCCCAGAGATGTGAGTGAAGACAAGGGTCTAGGTCAACATGGGTGGGCCTCAGCTGATACTTCCTGGGCATTGTCAATTGCACCGCCATGACGGGGACCCCCTCAATCACCCCCCTGCCAGGAGTCACCTCGGCTTGCTCGGCTGCGGGTGCGGACGCCCAGCACCGGGGTGGCATCTTCCAGCGCCGGCGACGAAGTCTTCAACACAGCCTTCATGTTCTCATGCTCTGTGGCATCCTCCGCATAGCTCAGGCCCTGCGGCGGGCTCAGGGGTGCCGGAGAGCTGCTGGAGAACTTGCCTGACTGCAAGACCAAAGTAGGGGAAAGGGCATGAGATGACTCACCAGAACACCAACTTCCATTGAGGAAAAAACCTTGTCTGTGTGCATTCCACAGAGACATTCTCCACCGCTGTCCCTAACATTTTCCTTGTGCCAATGACAAACATCCAGACAGACGGGAAGTTCTCTTATCAGAAAGAAAAGCTCTGGTCCCAGAAGGCCCATATCCTTCCCTCCCCCGCAGCTGCCCTCAGTGGGTGCTAAGGACCAAGGACCTCAACCCTGGGAAGAACTCAGAAACCCCACCTGTTTCTAACACCAAAGCCCTGATGTGAGAATTTAAATATGCCCAGTCAATCAAATGTATTGAGGTTTTTTGTTTTTTTTTTTTTTTTTAATTTAGCACCAGAGAGAAGTTAAAATTTTCTTGTAGATCACTTAGGATGTTAGCATTTAAAAAGTGGGATTCAGTCACAGAATCCTACTATGGTAAAAGAACTGGGAAGAATCTTTCCAGAGCTATTCCCCATCCCACTTGACAGAGAAGGAAACTGAAGCCCTCCAAGATTCAGTGACCTGCCAAAAGCCCCAAGGGAATCAATTTCAGGCCCCCGGCCAGCATGTGACACAGACACTCATGCTGAAATGGAGTTTGGCCGTACTCATTGCTTCTGGCTGTGTCAAACATGGGGTTGCTCGAAAACGCATCAAATATACATGATCATATCCTCTAACTGTAGCTCAGCAAAGAATCAGGGCATATATGTTTTACAAGAGGTACACTAGAACACTGGGCCATATGTACACAAGGCCAAACAGCCGATGAGAAGGAGAAAGTCAGATTAATGTTTGCAAAGAGCAGTCCCACAGATTCCTGGCTTCTTTTTGTCAAGTGTCTCAGCCATGGCAACAGGGCCCAGGACACATCTGCTTGTACTATCTGTTTGCTCCCTCATCTTCTGGGGTCAATCAGCCCTGACATCATCTCTGGTTTTCCCACCTGCACCAGGGCCAGGAGGAGGAGCCCCTGACATCCCACCCCTGCAAGCATGACTTCCAGTGAGTCCGATGGATGCCGGCTGAGAAAAGGGGCATAAGTCAATGGCTGCCCTTGAGAAATGACCACATCTGGGGCTGCTGTCCCACTTTCTCTTTGGTTTTAGGGCTCTTTTCATGGTTATTCTAGAATCCAGTTTTCATACTGGGGTTGCCCAAAGTCTCAGCCAAGGGGCTGGAGGGAGAATTCCCTTCTACCCCTCTAATATTGGGAAAATATCTCCAATATTAGACCAGCCGAACTTGTCATTCTTGACAGGGCCTGGGACTGAGGGAGACTTGGGAAATGCAGTTAGCCTTTTGATTCCTGGCATCCCCATCATGATGAGATCCCGTGTAAGGAGGTTAGTGATCACACGGAAAGCAACCAGAAAACAATCATGCATGGTTTAGAGCACTGGGTGGTGCTGATGCCTCATGCCGTTTAGGTTAGGTTAGACTCTACAGCACGCTTGGGAAGGTCAACGGTGGCCTTCTTCGTGTTCAGAAACAGTCCTACCTCCATGTCATCCTCTTCATCAGTCTACCCGAGTGGACAGGACAGGATGGAAAAGACAGAAGGGATTCTTAGAAGGTACAGAGGTTAGCAAAGATGAGATCATCTCAATGTCACACCATATTCCAAATAAAATAACTGGCCTCCACAACCAGGGTCCGCCCTCCTGATGCAGGAACTGCCAGACCCCGACTGCATAGCCCTCCTGCTTGTGGCCAAGTACTCCCTCTCTGAGCCCCAAGGCCAGTTCTGAGTAATGTCAGGAGGCATTTGAGGGGCTCCAGACCAACCTCCTGAGGCCATTCAAGGGTGCATAGCCAGCGTACCTGGTATCCTGACTACCGAAGACCTCACTCCCAGCTCTGTGCCCTGCTCCTCAGCTGGCCACATCCTGTGAAACCCACCACAACCTGCTAGTCATCAGGGCCTCTACATGTGAACCAACGTCCACATGCCTGGTGCTCCCTGTCAACTGCTATCCCCCTCCCACCCGGAGTGCTTGAGCCTCCCTGCCCAGGCTGCCAGGTCTGGGCCTCCATGAATCCTGCCACACACACCCCAGACAGAATAGGCACAACAGTTGCCCAAGCAGAATGGGTCCCATTACTCTCTCCTCAGAAACATGAAATTCAGTCCTTTTAAAAATCTTACCCGCCTCTCATGGAGGCTTTCTGAGAGAACATGCCCAACTTTTAATTATCACCAGATAAACTTCTTGAAGCATCTTTTAAATAAATATCCCTCTCCTAAAAATAAACTGAGGGTGAACGTCATGTCCATCTCTTGGTTTTAGATGAAAAATACCCTCAACGTAACCTGTGTTTCCACTGAGGTTATAAAGCCAGGCCTGCAGATTGGACACAAGGTTTTTAAGAACCAACTCAACTTTCAGGAGCTGAAATGACAAAATGCTTCTGGTTCGCCATGTTTCCCACCACCCTCAGGCAAGTGGCACTACACCCAGAGACAACTGTCCTCTCTATTTCTATGTCTACCTTGGAGCTTATTTATTTAACCGGGATTGTTGGTATTTTCTCAGCCATCAGCCCAAGTGCAAGGCACTACATATACAAAATCTCTAGCCTTCTTACCGTCCCCCAAAGGAACTAGCATTCCCTTTTTCTAGAAGACAAAGCTGACATGCCTGCAAAACTGAAGGAAATATTTAAAATAGTCAGGACAGCAGAGGGGGTGCCCTCTGCAGCCACCAACAAGAAGCAGCCTAACTTACAACCCAGGAAGGATGAAGATTCTTTCCTCACCTGGCAACAGCCCAGCCAATGAGAAACTGCCACAAGTCCGCCCATGAGAAACCACTACCACCCTGAATGCTTACTTTCTTCCAAGGGACTTTCACTGGAAGCAGCCTTCCCAATGCCCTCTTTGCTCAATAAATTAACGTTCCTCTCCTTTGTTCTCTGGACCTGCCTATGCTTTGGTCATAGCCTGCATGTCCCAAATTGCAGTTCCTCTGCCATTCCTGAATAAACTCATTTTGCTGCTAAAATAACAGCTGGTTCATTTTCAAGGTCAACAGTGCTCCCCCCTGTGCCCTGATAGGGAGGTCCTGGGACTGATGGCCTGAGGTCTTGCATCCCATCTTGAATATGATGACAGCAGACAGGGCCACGGCGTCTTATGCTGCTTGCCTTGTCTATGTCACTATTTTGTCTAGAACTAGCTCAGGGCACAAGGATGAGGAATCCCTTAGCTTCTCACTGACTTCTACCTGGGAGGGCTCCCAGATTTTGAGAAAAGCAGCCTGCACTTCAGAAGCAGAGAAAGAAGAGGAGTGCCAGGCACACAAGGGCAGATATAGGGTAGACTCCAAATGTACGGTCTTTGGATTTTACCCAGATTTCACTGTGTCTTAAACAATAATTGTTTTCCTAAGCTCATCTCTAATTGCTACCACTTCTGCATTCATTTTACCCAGCATCTATATTAAAAATTATTTTTTCTAAAAATCATTTGCAGCTCTAACGTTCAGGGACTCCATCCATTGCCAGGTTTTGTTTTTAGTGGTTTAAGTTGTGTATGTGTGGCTTTCTAATCATGAGGACATCCTTGGAGCATCCTTGACTTCTACTTCAGTTGCACATTTGGGTACACCAGGGGAACCTAATTCAGAGTTCAGAAAAGCAGCTCTACACTTCGTCTTGAGCGACAATATCCTAATCTTCCAGCAGATGGCAGTCTCTCTACGTGAATGATGCCACTTTGACCACCGAAAATTGGACCCCATGGAGGATGAACCCTGAAGCCAGCTCTGTCCACATCTGAATGGCAATTTAAATATTTTTGAGTCAAACTCTAGAAACATTTACCCTTGTTTATAAATAGGCAAGCTGAATGTTTTCAGAGAAGGGCAAAATTCGAAAATTAGTGGGATCTGTAAAAACAAAATCTCAAGAATTTGGCAAGAAATTTTTGTGTTTTCATAACTATTAAGCCTATTGAGCTTGTATAGTTTTCACCCGCCAATGTGTCTCACTTCTTCAGAAACAAGGAAGCCCCTTTAAAAACTTTTTAAAATAACACCGTGGAATGAGAAGTGGGCACAGTTTGCCCAGATGGATTGTTTGCTTCCCGTTGCTGTCCTATGGGAGGCTTCACGTCCTACCAAACCCAGATTTCAGCTGGTGGCATGGGCATTCGGAACTGCAGCAGGCTATGCAAAGGGCTCCTCTGCAGAGAAGTGATGTAAGGGTTGAGAAAATTCCAGGTGAACAAGGAGTCTGGGTGAGGGGATGAGTCTCTGGTTGTTCTTAGAAATGTCTTAAAATTACAACAAAATTTCTGAGCTGATAGATCCTGTCTCCATATCCCTCAAGAATGTGGCTAGTAATCACGTGCCTTCTGTTTCTCCTACAACATGCACACCTACCTGGAGAGAGTGGGCAGAACTGATTTGATTCCTCCCCAAAGAAATCTGCCTAATTTGAGCTCAGTGGAGGCTTGCAACCCTTAGAATGATGGCATTCTACTGCTTGGACATTAACCCATCCCATTCTCTGTATCACTGAGTGCCAATGTGCTTCGCAGATCCATAAATAGATGAGTTAAGTTTCCTAAAGACCCACCAGAAAGAGGCACCTGCATGGTGGGTCTTCATCTCTGGCATCTTCACACATCCCTTTCCCATCCACTTACAGAGCGTCTTGCATCTGAATGCCCACAGCACCTGTGGCCTGCAGGGTTCCAGGCTGAGGTGGAAGAGGGGAGCCCAGGAACAAGGGAAGCACACAAGTGTGCAGGTGCCCACTTCCACCCCCAAGGGGCTATGGGGAACTCCTGTTGGATTCACTATTCTGTGGATCTCTTCCCATCTGAAGGTTCTCTGACCCAAGGGACCCTCAGATTGTGTCTTTAAGCAATCACATCCATTTTTTCTCAATTCAGTGCCTTGAATGGGTGGTCCATGTGTCAACTCGTTGTATAGCACTGTTAGAACGATTAAAATCCTGACTCAATTCTCAAATCAGTATATCTGTCTTCCTAGGACATGCGGCACTGTCTTTTATATTTTTTCTTTTCTTCCACTTTTACCCACGTTCCAGAGGTTGAAAACAGCATCAAGCTTTTCACGACACCACAGCCTACAACACCCCAACATGGGTTAAAGTTCCTCCTCTAGCCACATAGGCTTAATTCACATGGACTTATCCCATGTCTGTCATAATAGCAGATTTTCACAGTAATAGGAGAGGAAGGGTTTAAGAGCACTTTCTAAAAAATGGAACTTTTTTCCACCAAAAAAAAAAAAAAAGATCAGCCCCACACTGCGCGGGGTTCATCTACTTTCACAACAAATGACACAAAGCAACAGGTTTCACGGAACTTACGTCAGTGATCATCTTCCCTCTGGTCTTATTTCTCTCTCTGTGGTTGGCCCGTTTCTGTTTCTGCTGCAAAACCCTTTCCCTGGTGGTGCGATACTCCAGCGCGAATTCGCTGAGGATCCTGCAGAACTTGTTTATGTTGACTTCCCGAATCGCGTAAGGTGGGTGCCCCATGAACAGCAAAAAGGAATGGAACCTGCAGTGGAAATGCCAATAGCGGTGAGGACGCCAGTTCTAAGGAACAAAAAACCCATGGTCTAAAAACTCCCAGAAGGAAACCAGTCGGGCAGGCAGTGCTCTTCATTCCTGGGGCTCTGGGGCTGAGTCTTCTGGAGCCGCCAGTTCAACCGGAAGTCAAGTTCAACTCACTGATGGAGGATGTCTAGGTGGTGGGACTTGAGGATTTAGTTACTGTTTTATTTGCTTCTCGGTGGTTTACTGTTTTTCTAAAATGTATGTGCAACACTTTTGTAGTATTTTAAAGAAAACACTGCACAAGTTTCTAGATTATGTAAGAGCTGAATACAGAATAAGGAAATACAGCTTAGCGATTCCTTGAGAACCTGCTATAATGATTATTGGAATAAACCTAATCATATGAGCTATTAATGGATGGTTTGTAAAAATGCTGACTAAGTTTTCTGTGAGTAAATACTCTGAAATATTTTCTCATGATGTTACATACAATCCCCCCCCCCTTTTTTTTTCTGAAGGTGTGCACAAATGAGTGGGAGAGGGCACAGGGGCAGAGAAAAAGGGAGAGAGAGAGAGAGAATGCTAAGCAGGCTCCATGCCGGTTGTGGAGCTCAACATAGGGCTGGGTCTCATGACCCTGGCATATGACCTGAGCTGAAATCAGGAGTCTGAATCTCAACTGACTAAGCCACTCAGGTGCCCCACATACAATCTTAATTTCATTCAAAAACACCACATAAACAGGCCCAAATAAATTTCAGCTATTCAACTTTATAAATTAAAAACTATTGGATTTCATTGACCAACACTTTGTAAAAGAAATTAAATAAGCAGACATGTACACCATCTTTAGTTATCAAGAAATGAGAAAGAAGATACTAGGAGACAGAGGGACATTAGAATGGGAGCGAATTTGCAAATCATGTGTCTGATAAGCAATTTGTATCCAGAAAATATATAGAAATATTATAACCCAACACTGAAAAGACAAAGAAAATATGGAAAAAGGATATGAACAGACATTTCTCCAAAAAAGATACACAAATAGCCAATAAGTGCATGAAAAGTTGTTTCATATCACTAGAAGAATGAAAATCAAAACTACAGACAGAAACGAGAGTGGGTAAGGACTCAGAGAAACTAGAGCCCCCATAATGCAGCAGGCAGAGACATAAAATGGTTCAGCTGCTATGGAAAAGTCTGGCAGTTCTTAAAAAGTTAAACACAGGGTTACCCTATAACCTAGCAATTTTGCTCCTACGTATATATCCGGAAGAAAAGAAGATGAGTGACTACACAAAACCTCTACAGAAATGTTCCTAGCAGCAATAATCATAACAGCCAAAAAGTAAAGATGATCCAATTGTCTAACAAATGAACAGGTTAACAAAACGTGGTCCATCCGTACAAGGTACCGCACAAGCGGCCCACTTCCTCTCTTATCCCGACTGAACTCAACCATAATGGACTCAAGATTCCTTAAGAAGCCTCAGGTCCCAGGCTGGTGTGTGAGGATCCTACAGGGACACTGAGATGGCTGAAAGTCTGCAGGAGGAGGGGCAGGGAGGCCATTCATTGGCAGGACCACAGGTTCTGAAAGGTGTCTAGTCCCAGCTGTTCCCTGTCTCTCATCCTACAAGATTCTGCCCAACCATCACCTCCGCAGAGAAGCTTGATCAGTTTTATAAAACAGCACTTTGTCATTCCCTGTGTTGATTACACTCTTACTCCTCCTTCCTGGCTCTTACTCCTACCTGACACCAGAGAGGGCAGACAGGATCTATGATGCGGTAGCATAGGAGAGCGCACACAAGAAAAAATCGGGGGGATGATCCCTCAGGCTCTTTGCTCTGTTCCGCCACCCACTCTTTCCCTCAAGTGTGCCAAAGATTATGGGGTCTGGCCCAAGAAGGGGAGAGGTGGATTAGGGGTACCAGGAAGCCAGTGTGAGTGTCACTTGTCTCCCCATCTCTCCCCCTAGAGTGCCAGCCCCTTGCTGAGTTCTCTGAGGCGGTCCTCCACTGGCCCCCGGGCTCCAGTGCCCATCATTGTGTGCTAACTCAGCCCAAGAGGGAGTCTACGGTCCTGTGAGGCTGCTGCGGGGAGGCAGCAGTGTGAAAAGAAAGGGGAATATGCACATTCAGGCTTGCAGAATGAGATCTTGTTAGCCATGCAATGGTTTTTGAAAGCTGATTGTCGAAGTTCTTTTATCTGCCACTTTACCAAGAGGACACCCAGAGTAACTAAGGGAGGACCAGACAGGAAGGGGAGGTGGGAGCACCAGCTGCTTTCACTCCACGACCAAGGTGAGCAGGGAAGGTGGGTGGCTAGATATGGGTTCTCATCTCTCTCCAAGGAGAACCTGGAGCAGAGAGAGGTCTGTTGAGAGGCTACGGTGCGCTGAGGCCAAGAGGGATTTCTGTCCCACCAGGAGGTCCCTGTGCAAGACAGAGGGTTCCAGACCCAAACAGAACACGCCTGGCAGAATGCAAATAGTAGCATGGTAAGGTGAGGAAGCAGGAGGGTCTGGCCAGACTCCTCAGCCTTCATGGGATCCTGTGTGGTGTACAGCAGACCCTAGGAAACCCAGAGGGCGTGAGCAGAGAGCCTGAAGGGTGTGAGGGGATGAGAGGAGCAGAGAGAGGGGAGACCCGACGACTTGTCCCTTCAGCTTCCAATCACAGCAGGGGGTGCCAGCAGAAGTGGGCCTATCCTGTCCTCACATGAGGCCCATGAGGTTCCAGATGGCTCCATCTGGAAACCTATCTCCCCTTCCTCCCCACTGAGCACTAGAAATCACTGTTCTTCCCCAAGGACAACTTTGAGAGGGGTAGCAGGGATGGGTTGAACTCTTGAAGACCAAACATTCAGGAGATAAAAAGTTTAGCTATTTACATTACTGGCTGGGTCAGCAGACCTGTCAGGCAGTGGGTCATTAAGGAGCTGGACTGGACGGTGAGGGAAGCCAAAGTTATTTTCTCTGCATATCTGAGTGTCATGAGAACAGATCCGCAGTTCTGTTGCCTGTGAGGGTCTGAGCTCGCCCCAGGAACCAGATAACCTTCACATCCTGAGAACCTCTGAGCCATGCCTGTGGGACATTGGCATCTTTCAAAAAGTGCCCTGTTGCATGAATTTCTAATTACACAGATAACAAAATAACTCTCACACGTGCAGATGAGGAAAAAAGATGAAGGCCTAGTGGCTTCCAACTTTCTGCTCCAAAGTCCTCTGTTTAGGCGGATCTGCGCACCGCAAAGGATTCTACCTGCACCCACCTTGACTAGGGTTTCACTCCTCTCTGGATCTCAGTTGTCCAGCATGTAAAGGGAACATGTTAGACCACAGCAGTCACAAGCAATGCTCCTGGGAAATGCTGGTCGTTGGGGAGGAAGAGAGGAAGGATAGCCTCCCGGGCTCTCGGGCCTCCATGGCCATTTCAACAAAAGAATCCTACTTTCATCACTTCTGCATATGGTGTTCCTGCTAACAACGTCAACTGAAGCCAGGGTGCTATGGTTTGGTTTCTTGGCTTGGCGACTACCTGGACCCATGCCCCTTTTACACCCATGATTCTTAGCTCGTGTTGGGCATCTCCAGTGGGACGGGCAACAGTGAGGAGACAGGAACCTAGGTCATGCGAGAGCAACCGTCATTTGGGTAACCAGCTTACCAGGGAGAATGGAACAATCAGAGCAATCATTATGTGCATTTTTTTTTAAAGATTTTGTTTATTTATTTGACAGAGAGAAATCACAAGTAGATGGAGAGGCAGGCAGAGAGAGAGGGAGGGGGAAGCAGGCTCCCCGCTGAGCAGAGAGCCCGATTCGGGACTCGATCCCAGGACCCTGAGATCATGACCCGAGCCGAAGGCAGCGGCTTAACCCACTGAGCCATGCAGGCGCCCCCATTATGTGCATTTTATACAAATACACACACACACACACACACACACACACACACACACGAAAACACACACAGATGCCTATAGCTTAAGGAACAGCTGCATCACCAAGATAAGTTTTTACCTGTTGGGGATAAAATGGCTAATGTGATCAGGCCTAATAGCTTTACAAGGCCTTCAGAAAATTGCTCCAGATTCACAACATTCCAAGTGGAAACTATTTGTTTATTCGAGCAGTTTTGAGTTGGAAATTGCTCGTGTCCTACTAAGCATGGAGGGTCAGAGCCGCTCACATTCCCGGACTCCGCTTTTTAAACTAGTGAAAAGCACAGTGTATTTTGATTTCATTGGGAAGTCTCTGATCCGTTCCTCTACCCCAGAGGTCCCTGTAAGGTCAAGGTGGAGTGCAGTGAGAGGGGTTTACAACTGAATTCCTGAAGGACAAGTAGTGGACTGTGGTCGACCTGGAGGGAAGATTCTCTCCCCTACTCTTGCCCTGGCTAACAGCTAAAGACTGCCACTACCTTCTCTGCCCTGCAACAGTCTGGATCAAAACCCAGGAGGTGTACAGTTACGGAAGCAACAAAGGTGGGTAAGAGCTCTCAGGCAGACAAGACAACTCCGTTGTTAAAGTGCTGGTGGGTGCAAAGAAGGTGAAGGAAGGAAAGAAAAAAGGTTAAAGGAGGATGGGAGAGAAGGGAAGGGATAAAAAGTTAATTTAAAAAATACAACAGTGATAAGGATATAAGAAAATACTGCCCACTTGTTTAAAAAAATTTCAAGTGCTTGGACACCAGCCTGGGAATGCACTCGAGGGGCAACAGGTCTCCTGGAAAGGCCCCAATGGGTGGGCTCCCTTCACAGAACCATGACAAGGCCTGTCTCCAAAGGCCTGTCACCAGAGCACCTGCTCTGGGTGGACCCCAGCCTGCAGGTCTGGGGTCAGGCCCATCTACTTCACAAGGCCCAGGACAGAGTAGCTGGACCCCGAAGGCCAGGCCAAGTTGCCTACAACCATCCTCTGATATCACCCAGAAGAGAGTGGTGGTGCGTGGTCAGAACCAGCCTGGCCCAGGAAGTCAGAAGACCCACGTTTGGGTCTGTGTGCTGCTCCTGCTTACAGGTGAGCCAGCCCTGGACAGCAGTGGAGAAGGCCTGGACCCCAGCCAGTCTCCGTGCAGGCAGACAAGGCCCCTTACAGCCCTGTGCATCTCTCAGGGGCCTCTTGCGTCCCGTGACTCTAAGGGCGGCTGCCCAGAGGATGACACTGGTGGTAGGCCCAGGCCTCACGCAGGCAGGCCACAGCAGGTGGGAGGTCTTGGAGGAAACATTGCAGATCATATAAAGGAGTTTTACTGACAACAAGTCAAACGGCCGTGCAAGGACATGGGCTGTGTGCACCCAGACCTGTTCAAACAGATGTAGACATACAGGCTCTACTGGTCAGATCTCAGAGAGGCGGGGCGCCTGGGTGGCTCAAGCCTTCCACTCAGGTCATGATCCCAGGGTCCTGGGATTGAGCCCCGAATCGGGCTCCCTGCTCTATGGGAGTCCAACTTCCTCTCCCACTCCCCCTGCTTGTGTTCCCTCTCTCGCTGTGTCTTTGTCAAATAAATAAAAAAAATCTTAAAAAAAAAAAAAAAAAAAGATCTGAGAGAGGCGATTCCAGATTAAGCAGGATTTTTGGATCACACTATCTCTGAGATTGCTTACAACCTCAAAATCCAATGACATTCTATTATTGAGGGGTGTGTGTAAGGAAAATACCCCTGAAACAAACCCATGTGAAGGTGTATTTTCTATGAATTTACAGTAAAACTTCTGTAAATGTAACCTTCAGATCGTGGTTTGTAGACCATTTTTAACATGCCACTGTATACAGGTGTTAACACTGGTTCCTTCATCCACTCACCTGTTAATTATTCTTCGGTGGACAATCTTTAAAATTATAATCCGCTCTGCACAGTCTTTTAGGAACTCTGACATTCGCTGTTTTAAAACTGGTTTCATTTCATGTTTTGCAATTGCCTTGAGGTGATCCCATGAAGCTTTGCATCTTCTCTCCATCTGACACAAATTATCCTGAAGTTGATCAAAGTCAACCTGAAAATCAGAGGGAGAACAATGGCCAACGGGCTCAAACTGCCGGACACCAACCTGAACCAGGAAACTCAACTGCCTCCGGGGAGAACTAAACATCAAAACCAAATTTACATCTTGCAATACAAACATATTGAGGGCCTAAAAATTACCCACATGTGTATCTGTCATTATCTTGATATCAAATTATCTAGTGATAAAACTGTTCTCCAAATGAACCCAGTGCAAATATCACTCTTGTCTCCATCTCCTCCCCCCCCCATATTTGGAAAGAAATCTTAGGAAAGTCTTTGGGAACTGTAAATTAAAACATATCAAGGAACTCCAGTACAAGATGAACTGAGCAGATGTCTCATAAAATTTCTCAGAGTACTCTTGTTCTTGAGAGATGATTTTTTTCACTTAGGGTTACAGGAATATACCAGTCATACTGGGCAATTCTGATATGGGGAGACAGTCTGTTCAGGGGCAGACAGCGTCTCTTCACAGTGATCTCTTTTACACTGTATGACAAATTTTATTTCTCCCCCCTTCATTTATTCGACCCACGTCAGTGGAGAAACTGGTGCGTGTCAATTCCTATGCCAGGCGTTGAGAACGCAGAGATGGATGTTGAATGAGACTAAGCTGCTCATCTCATTCAAGGAGACTCGCTGTACAGACAGGTGTACAGACCAAACACTGAGGAGGTACAGAACCCACCAGGCATGCGTGCATGCATGTGCGTGTGTGTGAGAAAGAGAGAGAGAGAAGTCTTGCTGGCAGATGGAAGCTGTGTGTGCAAAGAACAGATGTGACGCGGCCCCTGCTGTGCTCTTCAGGGAAGTGGGGACGTCCGGATTAACTGAAGTAGCCTGAGCTGAGGGTTTCTAAAGTAAGGCTTTTACTGAATTTCTAGACTAGAAATTATGTGAATCAAAGAGTTAGTCATGGAAAAAAATGCACTTGAGAGCATTTCATACCGACAGCTGGGGGACTGGGGAAAGAAACTGAGAAGGCAAGGAGGGGAGGCAGAAACACATAAATTGGTGAGCTTTAGGGAGAAGACTGAGGACAGAGAAGTAGAAGCACAGTGAGACAGGGTGGGAGAAGGGGAGTGCTGGGCAAATCAAGGTCAGAAGGAGAAAGCGGATGCATAGAGGTGAGCTGCCATTGATTAGATGACAGAGGTTAAGAGTGAACCTGGATAGCCACTTGTATGTCTTCTTTGGAGAAGTGTCTGTTCATGTCTTCTGCCCATTTTTTGACATGATTATCTGTTTTGTGTGTGTTGAGTTTGAGAAGTTCTTTTTTTTTTTTTTTTAATTTTTTTTTAAAGATTTTATTTATTTATTTGACAGACAGAGATCACAAGTAGGCAGAGAGGCAGGCAGAGAGAGAGGAGGAAGCAGGCTCTCTGCTGAGCAGAGAGCCAGATATGAGGCTCGATCTCAGGACCCTGGGATCATGACCTAAGCTGAAGGCAGAGGCTTTAACCCACTGAGCCACCTAGGCGCCCCAAGAAGTTCTTTATAGATCCTGGGTATCAGCCTTTTGTCTGTACTGTCATTTGCAAATATCTTCTCCCATTCCGTGGGTTGCCTCTTTGTTTTGTTGACTGTTTCCTTTGCTGTGCAGAAGCTTTTGATCTTGATGACATCCCAAAAATTCATTTTCATTTTTGTTTCCTTTACCTTTCATCACTAGCTATCAGGGAGATTCAAATCAAAACCACACTGAGATACCACCTTACACCAGTTAGAATGACCAAGATTAACAAGACAGGAGATAATGTGTGTTGGAGAGGATGTGGAGAAAGGGGAACCTTCTTACACTGTTGGTGGGAATGTTAAGTTGGTACAGCCAATTTGGAGAACAGTGTGGAGATTCCTTAAGAAATTAAAAATAGAGCTTCCCTAGGACCCTGCAATTGCACTACTGGTACCCCAAAGATACAGATGTATTGAAAAGAAGGGTCATATGTACCCCAGTGTTCCTATCAGCAATGGCCACAGTTGCCAAACTGTGGAAAGAACCAAGATGCCCTTCAACGGATGAACGGATAAGATGTGGTCCATATACACTATGGAGTATTATGCCTCTATCAGAAAGGATGAATTCCCAACTTTTGTATCAACATGGACAGGACTGGAAGAGATTATGCTGAATGAAATAAGTCAAGCAGAGAGTCAATTATCATATGGTTTCACTTATTTGTGGAGCATAAGAAATAACACAGAGGACATGGGGAGATGGAGAGAAGGGAGTTGGGGGGAAATTGGAGGGGGAGATGAACCATGAGACTGTGGACTCTGAAAAACAATCTGAGGGTTTTGAAGGGGCGGGGGATGGGAAGTTGGGTGAGCCTGGTGGTGGGTATTATGGAGGGCACGGATTGCTGGAGCACTGGGTGTGGTGCATAAACAATGAATTCTGGTATACTGAAAAGAAATTAAAAAAAAAATGAGTGAGCCTGGATGTGAGTGGTCCCGCCCTCCACAAGACAATGGAGGGGATCAAGTCAAAGAAGGTAGAAGGATCTATCACCAGAGGCGATGAAGCCAAGCTGAGCATAAGGGATGCCTTGAGGGCCAAGCAAGACATTGCAAGTCCTGGGTTTCTAGGGTGCTGAAGAGCCAGAAACAGAAGGCAAGTTTAGGCAGAGACCCGGGATTCAGGTAAGCAGGGGGTTCATGTGACTCTGAGAAAAATGATTTGCCTGAGACCAAAGGAATTCTGGGTCCAGAGTAGAAAAAGCTTCACTTTCTTAGGATATAGTGGAGCTGAGGGGAAAAAAAAAAAAAAAAAAAATCAGGTGTTCAGCCAAGAAGGGGAAAAAAAATGCAGATTCAGAAAAGAACTCAATAGTTCAGTCTAGAAAAGACCAGATGACCTGAGACTGACAAGTAATGTCTAGGAGATTTTAAGCCAATTGCAAGACGTCTAATCCTAACTCTCTGGCTCTTTCCTCATTTGCACCTGGCAGCTCCCTGAGACACCATAAAATAAGCTCAGTTCCACTCAGACAGGCACCGAGCAGCACTGCACCATCTAACCAGGTGACATTCACCCAGCAAGGCAACGGGCATAGAGCAGCCTCAGACGCCCAGTAGGAGATGGTTTTCTGGGAAGGAGAGTCCACCGTGACCCCTTACGGTGGGGGCAGAATAAAGTGACCCACTGCCAGCAGAAGCCAGGTGGGGAGGCTTCTGGTGAAGAGAAGTTTGAGGGCTGAGCTTCAAATAGCTTCTCCGGATGGGGTTTGGAAGGCAGCCTCCCCCAGCTGCTGCCTGGTGGGAGGCCACGGGCACAGGCGACCTGAGTCTTCACAATGATCCCCTGACCTCGGGTTCTCTTCCTAGGTCCAACAGATGCACAGAGAGGTGAAGTTGCTAGTGAGAGACCACACAGCTCTAAGCAGTGGAACTGAGATCTGAACCCAAATCTCTCTGGCTTGAGTCCAAGCTCTCAACCAGCAGGCCGTGAGCCTTGATTTGCCCCTAAAAAATTCCACCCCAGAAACAGAGCTGGCCTGGCAGCCGTTATAGAGAAGGAAGTTCTCGCCTGAGAACAGATCCACAGGGGCCACTTTTGTGTGTGGGAAGCCCCATGAGCTATGATCTGAAGCAAGGTCCAACCTTATCAAGTCAGACTGGGATGCTGTGGGACAGCTCAGGGACATGGTTATTCCACCCATGCCAGAGCAACCTCGCTCTTGGTGACGGCAGTGCCAAGTCCCACAAGTGAGATACCAAGGGATGGAGTGAAGGCACAGCAGGTTGGGGTTTCCTGAGACTTATCTGGTGCCCATCTACACAGAAGGACTCCTCAATACCCCAAAAAGCTTTGGGAGTAAAGGTTGAGAAGCGGTAGATGCCCTCTTGCAAGTCACAAGGAGCTGAGTCAACAGTCATCTTTAGCAACTGCCACAGTTAGTTGAGAAAATCGACCCGCACTTGTGGCTTGTGTAGCCAAATTTGGCATAAGGCTACGTTATTTTGTTATTACTTAACTAAAATCTGGGTGGGGGAGGGGGCCGTCACTGGGGCCCAGCCTGGGGTCCAGACTCCTCCGCCAAGCTGCTTTGGTCCTAGGTGGCCTCCACCTAGAAGGCGGCCCTGGGAAAGAACAAAGGACCACGGATAACTAAGGGACGGACTTGTTCTGTGCGGGTCAGGAAACAGGACAAAGAGGACTCGAGCCTCGCAGCAGGCCCTGTCTCAGAGGGAGGTATTCCTAACAAACTGCCTTCTGGGAAGGTGCTCGAGGCGGGTGTCGGAGCAGCCATTGGAGGTCCCCGAGCTGCCACAGGCAAGGAGGTTTCTAGTCTTGGTTAGGAGCACGTCAGGATCCTGACGTGCTGTTTGAAAAGACTTCAGAACAGTGTCTGGCACACAGTAAACGCAGGAAGGGTGCCTGGGAAGTAAAGGAGTCCATGTTCTCAGAAGCCTGTGGTCAGCTCTTACAGCTGGGGGATCGCCGGCCATGCCTCCTTCTGCCACAAGGCAGGCCCACAGTCAGGCCGGCCCAGGGCCTCCTGCTTGCTGTAACTGGCAACTGCCTGCCTGTTGCTCCCGAGACCGGTGAAGGAAGGTCCCAGCCCCTGTGGCCCCACAAGCCAGTTCTGTGGGAGAAGGCGGCAAGATTGAATTCTGTGAAGGAGACTCTGGCAAGGCCCCTTCCCCACTGCCCACCACTCTATCTCCTCTTCTTATACTAGGGTCCAGAGTGTCCCAGAGCTAATAGTCATTTGCTTTCATCTCCTCAACCTGCCCAGGCTGGGTTTCCAGGAGTTCCCCTCACACTGGCTTGACCTCTGCTGCCCTATTCAGCCCTTTCCCCGGTGTCTCCTGCTGTTCCTGAGACCCTCTCATCGTTCAGCTGTGCTGTGCTGGGGACTCCCTGGGGGTGGTTCAGCCTCAGTGATGCTCCTGCAAGTGGGGCAGCTGGGTGTCCAGCTAGTGCCACTGTCTCTTTTCTAATAAACCACAAGTTCATGAAGATTCTAACTGTGCATGCAGTGTAAGAGTCTGCAGCCGAGGGGCCAGAACTGCATACAGTTTACAGCCCTGTCAACTGTTCCCTCTGTGTAAGATCGTAGAGAGAGACAGCCAATCTATGAGTGCACAGAAGGCCAGGAGCCCTCCGTTTCCTGACTCCACGCCTCAACACAGGGTCCTATAGAATTCTGAGGAGGAGCCAAACTGCATCATTATGACCTTTGTGCCCACCAAAAGCCAGTGGAGAAGTTTCCATGCTCGGGAGAATCCAGGCCTGGAGAGGAACACTGCTCCACAGCAGGTGCAGGGCCTAGGACCTGGACGGCAGACCCGCCTTGCATACCTCAGCAGGAAAGAATCTGACGGAGACCCAGCGATGGCAAAAGGTTCTTAAAAGCCCATTGGGAACAGCGTCAGACAAGCCCCCTAGAGCAGGGGCTGCCCTTGGACGTTTTTACTTAATAGAGTCTGTGTTCCTCAGAGATGACTGACAAAGATCCAACAGCTAAGGAAAAGGCACCGCCCACTCCTCTCTGCCCACGGACCTACCTTGGCTGACCTGGTGACGGCCCCGATCTCGGAGTACAGATCAGAGCTGTCTGGGAAGTTTTCCACCACCATGGTGCACACGTGGTGGAGAAGCGACTGCTTGTGCACGGTGTCTTTGACTTCTGGAACCTTCTCGAGGTAGCTTAACTCAAACGCTTTGGCCTGTGTGGTAAACATTAGATAAAGGACAAGAATAAGTTTTATACAGAAAGGCACAAATGGCTAGAATCAATGCCCTGTTGGGGGTGTCCTAATATTTAGTTCCTCTGCGACCGGAACTTCTCAGGCCACATGCTCAGATCACGTATGGACAAGCCACAACTGAGTGTGAAATAAGCCTCCAGCCCTTTCCCACCACAGCCATCAGCCACGAGCTGTCCCAGGCCTCTACCTCTGAATCAGGGAGCTGTGGGGCTGGGTCTCCCCATCTGGGTATCTACAACTTCTTTCTCTCTTTGTCCTCTACTTTTCTACTTCTTGACCAAAGACAGGCCAATTTTTTTTTTTTTTTAAGTTGGTTTATAATGTGCCTAAGTACAAATACTTGAGTGATAAGTTTAGGAAAAAATGGGGGAGGGAGGTGGAAGAAATTCTTTCCAATGTCAGTTTTGAGAGTAGCCAAGCTTCGGAAGGAACAGGGTGCTTACTTTTCTAAATTTTCTTATTTAATAGCAGGACACAGACTTAAATAAATAGGCCATGATAAGTTAAGGACAAAATTCCTTCTAGATTTTCCAGAAAGAAAATACAAAGGTTGCTTCTCTGTGCTTTGGGGGACCAGAGGTACAACCTCCCTCAGCAAATGAAGGGCAGGGATTTTGTGACAAGGGAGGTAGGATAATAAGGGATATAAGACACTTACATTAGTTCCATTTAGAAAGTTCCCAATGGCTAAGAGAGTAGACAGGATAAAGCCCAAGGTTTTATTGTTCTCCAGTTGGTCTATTCCTTCTTTCAGATCCAAAAGTGGTTCTGCCACTTCCTTTCAATTACAAAAAGTTGCAAGGTGATGATAAAGAATGCACATTTTGTCTTTACTTTGTTCTTTTTAACTTTTGTACAGGGTAACCACAGTGGAGTTCTCCTTGGTGTAAGGCAGTCCCATGTGGCGGGCCCATTCTCCTAGGTATGGAAAAGTGCCAAGAGGCAGCAGGGCAGTCTAGGCCTCAAAGTCTCCTCAGTGGAGACCAAATGGGAAAATATGGCCACTGGTGCTGGGGTGACAAGTCTGCCCCTGTTCCTGCCCATCCACCAAGCTCAGGCAGGACCCTTAGACCACCCTCCCCTCTTCTCTACTTCCTTCACATGTACCTTCAGCATTTGGACCATGGTCTTCCTCTTCACTTTCCTCTTCTAGGCAGATGTCACCAGGAACCGTCCCTCACTGTCCCTGGACTCCTCAGGTTTCCCAACCTCCCTTCTGGGCATTCTGTGGCTGGCCACCTCTTAGCCCTGGTTACTTTCTAGAAGACTGCCATCCTCATTTCTGCTACTGCCTTCATAACTCCCACTCTCTCAGACTTCCACAATGGTTTTGAGACTACATCACACCAAGTCACCTCAGCAGTCCTATATCTCTTCTTCCTCACTTGATTTCTGAATGAATTCAAACACCATGGTTCCCTCCTAATGCCCCTACACCCACTGCCACCAATCTGGGCCTTAGGATAAACCTTGCCGCCCCCTTTGCCAGAGGCTGGAGACCCCACAGGCTCTCTTATGCTTCGGATCTGTCCCCTTTGGGAACTTCCTCTCAATTAAGCTCATTCCAGCTCACCTTCCATCTCCTTCCTCTCTACTGCTTCCTTCTGCTCAGCCTATAAAAATATTCCCATTTCCCCAGTCCAGAAGACACAGCATCTTCCACACTACTCACTCAGATGAGTCTTCCCGTGCTGTCACTGTTACGGTCCCTTTCCTTCTAGTTCCCTCTCAACCTCTTAGAGTGGTTTGCCCTCAGCTTCCTGCGGAGATACTCTCTCAAAGTGACTCTGCCAGGCCAACAGCCACAGTCAGCAGCACTGTAGGTGACTGTCATCAGGTGGAAGGATTAGAAGTCACTTTCTATTTAGTGCATTTCTACATTTTCTGAATTACTACCATGAGTTACACAGTCAGAAATTTTTTTTTTTTTTTTTAAACCAGTCATCTGGGACCCTCAAGCAAGGGTGCCAGATGGGGCCAGGCAGCCCCTGAAGAAAAATGCCTCACTGCCATGACCAATCTCTTAGTGTAGCTACAACCTCATTATCTTCAACTTGCCCTTCAAACCCTCACTCAAGAATGATACTTCACCACCGTCACCAATAAAAAACTGACTTTCTCAACAGGGCGGGGGAGGGTTGGCTAACTCCCTTCTTAAGTGTGTACCTTCTCTGTTGTTTCGTAATCCATTTTGAACGCCCAGAGGTGGAGCCGAGCCGAGAGCTCGCTGATGGAGGAGAGCGTGAGGAGGAACTGCTCTGCACTGCCCAGTGGCACGTCAGGGTTGGCCAGCTGTGCCTCCTGGATCTTCTGCTTCTCTTCCTCGGTGGGAATCATGGTTAGAATTTTCTGGAAAGATGGGACAATGTAGTATATTCTTAGTGATGGACCCTGTCCCAGCCCCTCTGATGTTGCCAAAATCATACTGTGATTTTCCAAACAGGTAGTAAAGAGATTCTATCATCAGTAGAAACCAAATACTGTAGAGAAAAAAGGTATCAGGTAGACTCTAAATTCACGTTCATTTATTTTAAAATGCTCTCTTTATCTCTTTCCTTTGATCTCCTGTTTCAAGAGGAATTTAAAGAATTTGCCCTAAATTTTCTGGGTCTCAAACATGAAGCACATTCCAGGTAAGAAAGGGAGATGGGAGGTGACAGAAGGGGAAAAGGCATAATATAGAAGGTTAGAAAGCAGCTCCCTGTTCCCAGGAAATAGAGAAAGTTTGTCTTGACTACGTGAGAACTGGCTTTTGCACATGGGGCATCACATAATTTAAATTGTTTCAAATATTTACATCATATTTTACATTTTATGTGGAAATGAAAAAAAAATTTTCATTCTTATCTTTTTATGGAAGGAGAGAGAGCCAGGGAGGGGTGGAGGAAGAGGGAAAGGAAGGGAGAATCCCAAGCAGACTCCACATCCAGCACGGAGCCCCATGTGGGGCTCAGTTTCACAACCCTGAGATCATGACCTGAGCTGAAACCAAGAATCAGACGCTTAACCGACTGAGCCCCCAAATGAAAACACTTTAAATAATATCAGACTCAAGTCTGGTTGAGGAAAAATGATGACAGTATTTATAAAGAGAAATACCTACCTACTAATTAAAAAGTATCTTTTGCTTCCATTTGTTTCTGGTTAAAATTAATGATGGAAGGCAGAGGAGGCAAAAGTCACAATAAGGGTTATGATTCTTACAGATCCAAATTTATTAGTAACTATAAGTAGTATAAAAGAAAGTAAAAGTTTCTATTATATAACATTTCACCAACAACATTATTAAAGGTAAGGGGTCATTATTTTTCTCTCATTTCTTCTTCTATAGCATTGTGCCCCACTTTGTGGTCACTTATGTTAATTCACTAATTCTAAGTAGCTTTGGTTGCTGCTTTCCAATAGCAAGCATCTGGGCAGAAGTGGAAGGAACTCTGGTTCTGGGTAAGGTGGGGGTAGACATCCTCCACCCTGTCTCACTGAATGCAGCCCCACACCCTGGACAGCACGAATGGAGCAACTACCTGAAGATTCTAAAAAGTACACAGTGGCAGATGTATTGGGGAAGAAGATCACAATCAGAAATTCACTCAACTGGTAATGAGTTGCCCACTTGTTTTGGGCTCAGGTAACCTCAAACCTCGACTGGGTAGCAGGTGCAGACAGAGAGCTCCAGTGGAATCCTCTAGTGCTGACTTGAAAAATGGGAAAAGGGTCTCCTAATAGTGACAACAGTGACAGCAGGGGCTAGCAGTCCCCTACAACTCCGTGGGAGGAACCCTTCCTCTCCAATCAGTGAGGCTATGGCCCCACTAGGGCCAGACTAAGGAAGTAGTCAGGATAAAGCTCAAGGTTTTATTGTTCTCCAGTTGGTCTACTCCTTCCTTTTGGGTCCCAAATGGTTCTGTCACTTCCTTTCAATTAAAAAAATTGAAACAAGACAATAAAGAATGTACATGTTTGCTTTACTTTGTTCTTTTTAATTTTTGTACAAGGTACTAACAGGTGGAGTTCTCCTCGGTAGAAGGCAATCCCATGTGGTGGGCACAGGTTACCTAGGCATATGTTGTCATCCCTTCACTTGGCCCCAGACATGGGCACAGTCACAGGAATACATGGCAAGGTGAGGTGACCAAGCACCAGCTTTTAGCTGCATGACCAAAAAAGAAAGCTCCAGGGAGCTAGAAAATACTAGAGAGGTCAGGAAAAATGAAGAGCCTGACAAAGCAAGTGCAATATGTTGTTTAAGAAGTTCTGGAATCCTCCCTGAGCTGTTTCGGTGTGAATCTGACCTTAAAGGTCATATCAAAGACATTGAAAACTGAGCTGACACTGGAACCACGGCCCCAAAACGGCAGCTCAGAACGTGTGGCCTGAATCCAAGCAAGTGGGGGAAGAATTTTCTTATTTATTTATTTATTTATTTATTTCTCTCCCTCCCTTCCTTCTTTCCTTTTACAAGACCAGAATCTCTAGATAAAGATATTACAAGAAAACTATAGACTATAGAACAACACCCCTGATGAACCTAATGTAAAATCCTGAACCAAACTATTTTAAATATGTAAATGTCAATATATTAAGTTATATAAACATTGCTATACTTTGTAAAGTAACATTAAAAATAACAACCACAAGGTTGGTTCAGCACAAAAAAACAATTACTGCCATTAGTCTACCATATTAATGATCTGAATAAGAACATTCACATCATGATGTCAATTGATGGGGTGCCTGGATGGCTCAGTTGGTTAAGCATCTGACTCTTAATTTTGGCTCAGGGCATGATCTCAGGGCTGTGGGACCGAGCCCTGCATCAGGCTCTGAGCTCAGTGGGGAGTCTCCTTGAGATTCTCTCTCTCAGTCTCTCTCACCATCCTCCTCTCAAATATATAATCTTTTTAAAAATGTCAATTGATGAAGAAATATTTTTTATAAAATTCAACATCCATCCATAATAAAAAACTCTCAGCAACCCAGCAATAGAAGAAATCTCCTCCACCTGATAAATGACCTTGATGAAAAACCAACAGCTCATATCATGCTTAATGGTGACAGACTGAATACTTTCCCTTTTAAGATTGGGAACAGGACAGGGTTTATAAAACTTAAAAAAGACTTACAAATCAGAAAGGAAAAAGCAAAACTATGTCTATTATAGACAGCATAATTGTCTATGTAAAAAATTTTGAGGAATCTACAAAAAATTTTAAAACTGAGTTTAAAAATGTCATATGATTTAACGTTAATACATTAAAACCATTTTATTTTTATATTGATAGTAAACAGTTACAAACTGAAATTTTTTAAAAAAAAAGTACTACTTATAATGAAATATTTAAGAATAAATCTAACCAATCATATGCAGGATCTATATATGCTGGAAGGTAAAAATGCTCGTGAAAGCAATCAGAGACAACCTAAATAAATGGGATATATACCATGCTCCCAGATTGAAAGGTTCAATATATTCAAGATTAATTTTCCCTAAACTGATCTATAAATCTAACTAAATTCCAATAGAAACACCATCATGGATTTTTCATGGATATAGACAAGCTGGTTCTAAAAAGTTATATGGCAGGGCGTCTGGGTGGCTCCGTGGGTTAAAACCTCTGCCTTCGGCTCAGGTCATGATTTCAGGATCCTGGGATGGAGTCCCGCGTCGGCCTCTCCGCTCAGCAGGGAGCCTGCGTCCCCCCTCTCTCTCTCTCTGCCTGCCTCTCTGCCTACTTATGATCTCTATCTGTCAAAGAAATAAAGTCTTTAAATTAAAAAAAGCATTCACATTTCTTATTAAAATAAAAAGTTTTGGTTCATCCGGCAAAACGGATGAACCAAAAACCTTTGGAAATGGGTAAGGTCTACTAAACAGCTACAGGAACAAGACAGTGTGACACAGGCGTGGGAAACATACACGGATCAGTGGGACAATACAAGGAGGAAACAGAAGACACAAATACAGCCCAGTGAGTTTGACCAAGGTGCAAAGACAGTTCACTAAAGAAAGGATAGTATTTTCAACAAGTGGTGTTGGAACTGGAATCCAGATGCCAAAAAAAAAAAAAAAAAAAATTCTTAAACCTTAAATGTCACACCTAAATTAACTCAAAAGGGATCACAGATCTCAAAGTCATACAGGTAACACTACAAAACTTTTAAAAGGAAATACTGAAGGAAATTTTTGTGACCCCTGTTAGGGCAATGAACTCTTAGACACGATGGCAAAAATGAATAGGTTGAGAAACTGAACTTCATCCAAGTTAAAAACCTTTTCCTCTGTAAAAGACACTGTAAAGAGAACAAAGACTAAACTATAGTTCCTCAAACCCATTAAACACAGATTTACCATATGACTCAGTGATTCCATTTGTAGATGTTGACCCCGCAACAATGAAAACTAATGTTTACATAAAAACCTGTATGTGTCTGTAGCAGCTTTATTCACAAGTGCCAAAAACCAGGCTAAGCTACATGATCCTTGGACAGATGAACAGACCAACCATGGTACATCCTTGTAATGCAGCGGTGCTCAGCGATAGAAAAGGGACCAACTCTAGCTACACAGAACAATTTGGATGAATCTCAAATCATCCATTACGCTGAGTGAAAGCAGCCACTCTCAAAAGGTTACACTGCATAGTTCCATTTACGTGACATTCTCAAAAAGACAAAACCATAGTCATGGAAGAGATCAGTGGTCACCAGAGGCTATAGGTGGAAGAATGCGTATGACTAGAAAAAGCTAGTGTAAGACCTGTTCTGGGACACAGGATGGATCTGAATCCTGACTACAGGGGTCACTACATGATTTTATAGACTTTAAAAGTCCTAGAACCAAAACAAGTCAATCTGCCTTTATGTTGGTGCAAAAAAAAAAAAATTAAATTAAATTAAAAAACTGAACAAGACAGCCTAATCCATGCAAACGTGCATATGACTGATTTGGGATCTGTCTGGGTGGGCTGTCTGGCATCCTGGGTCTGCTGGGAGTTCCCAGGGATGGTCATCTCTATAGTTTCTTAGAAGCCAGTGGTGCCAGACTGCACTGAAGACACATGTTCCATGCTTTGGTCATGGTGACCCTGCAGAAGGGAGCCACCATTCCCTTCACCATGGCCTTAACACTGAGACGGTGTGGGCGGAATCTGAGCATCCGGGTACACAGTTGGCAACAATGCTCTCGCTCCCACCTGTCCACAAAGATGGTGTTAAAAAATAACCAAAACAATCCGAGCAGATGTCATCCCTTTAAAAACATCCAGGATCTGAACTGAACCAGCCTTCAAAGCAAGAGCTGAATCTGTATTTTTATTTTCTTACCACTTAAATTGCTTGAAGCATGTACGAGAATTCCAAAACAAAAAATTGTCAACACCTTTCCCCCCTTCCTCAGAAGGCATTTTCCTGCAATGACTTTAGCTGTTTCTTTCCTTTGGGAAAGTAATCACACACTCTTACTTTTGTTTTTTACTTCTCTGACTAATTTAAACCATTTGTTCACCACTGAAGATTTATGAGGTTGCCATCTGTCAGTTTATTTCACTTTATTTTTTTTTACACATCCCTGGCAATAAAAATAGCCGTAAGATGGGGAAACGGTGGGTTGAAGCCACCTTTGGTGAGACGGTAGCCCTTTCAAGGAGCAGTTGACAAGGGCTGAGTGGGAAGAGGTACCTTTAATTCGTTCTTCTACCATGTCTGTGAATTTACTGATGATTTTATGGTCACCATTTGGTTTCCCAGGGAAAAAGATATCAAACAAAACCACTACGTAATAATCTCCAGGTCTGTTTTCTTTTTTTGCTTTCTCCCAGACGGAGTCCCGCCAGCATCACTCTAAGTCTACCTTACTTGGTTATCTCAAAACTGGAGTCCAGAGAAAAATAGAGCAGTCTCATTTTTTATGAACCCAAAGCCTTTTGGACTTGGCCATGTCAATGTCATTCACCTGCAGATAAAACTAACATGAGGAACTGTTCTGCCCTATGAGTTTCAAGAAGAACCTGGCTAGAGCTCTGGATGAGAATCTAGCCTAGGGATTTTGGGGACAACAGTAGAAAGCTGGGGCCCTTAGGGCTGGGGTTGGTCTGTGTACAACCCACATAACCTCATGAGTCAATGGTTCTCTGTTCATGCACTTACTCTCCTGCAGGGATTTCTTCCCTTTCTTCTCAAGGTATCTTGATTATCTTTTCCTTCATTTTTGTGACTCCTCGGTGAGGCACGTGGGGCAGAAGTGGTCGCATCAAATTTGCAGGTCAAGTGCTTTGCCTGAAGGCCAGCTCGAACAGCTGAGCTGGAGAGCCACCAAGGGGGCTGCTCCTACTTTCCCAGCACCATTTCCATGACCTGTGGCTATTCAGCCAGAAAGGCAGAACCACCAGCATGGCTAAGGCACCCAACCGCAGGGACATTCTAGTTCCCTGGCCTGGCTGAGTGACCACGGCTCCTAGGCCTGGGCTCATCCGTGTGTCCAGCGCCCACTCGAACAGGGGCGACACAGCACACACGGCCTGAAAATGTGCTTTGGTTTTGTGTATGTGCTTGAAGGGACTTTCGGTTCCTAGGAAGCTGGCAGCCCTGGCAACCAAAGTGAGTCGAGGTGAGTGTCATTTGGGGCCAATCAATTGTACTACCCTCTGTAGATACCTACAACAGAAGTTAGAAAAGCAAGGGAAAAGAGGAAAACCCTTCATACTTCATTTATGATAAGCTGACAGCATGCTTTATTTGGAAAAATACCATGAATACTACTTAGAGATGGACCCGAAATGTGCTCTAAAGTTTAATGCTCTTACGAAAGATTATTTCCTTAATGAAGTTAGTTAAGCACTCTCAGGTTTTCGTGACGAAGCCAGATACATATCACTGGGTTGCTAAGCAAAGCCACAGGATGTAATTTAATCCATCGTAATCACATTTGGTACACAGAGGTTTCAAATGGCCCCTTTAAGCCATGGTACCATGCTACAGTGCCTGCGTCCAAGAAGCAGACAGCCTGTTTGGCAAAAGGCCCTTCGGGCATTAGCTGGAAATCTTATTAGCAAAGATCTGTAAGTACACGACTTCCATCTCTTCTCAGTCCTGACTTAGCTCTTGAACAACAAGCCTAGAGAGTAAGTTCCGGGTAGTGGCTCAGGACATGGATCTAGACCAGTTATGCCCCCTCAGGTCTGGGAGCTCAATGACCAGAGGTGGCAGGTGACCAAATGAGTGTGTCCAGTTTCCACTGGACTCTTCAGCATGACAGACCAGAACTGAAAAATATACATGGTTGCTGGGGGCGCCTGGGTGGCTCAGTCGGTTAAGCAACTGCCTTTGGCTCAGGTCATGGTCTCAGCATCCTAGGATTGAGCCCTGATTGGCCAGACTCCCTACTCAACAGGGAGTCTGCTTCTCCCTCTACCCCTCCCCCTCTCCTCCCTGCTTGTGTTCTCGCTCTCTTTCAAATAAATACATAAGATCTAAAAGAAAGAAAGAAAGAAAGAAAGAAAGAAAGAAAGAAAAATAGACACGGTCCCTGGATTTGCATGGGCAGCCTTCAGATTGGGTATTCTTACAGGGATTTTTGTTCCCAGGGCACTTCTGACAAAGCTGGAAATGTATTTGGTTGTCACCACTGGGGAGGTACCACTGACCTCCTTGGGTGGAGGCCAGGGATGCTGCTAACCATCCTACGACATAGGGGACAACAACCATCTAATCCAGAATGTCAGTAGTGACACAGTTGAAAAACCCTGTTTAGATAAACACTGTGATTTAAAAAAAAAAAAAAAAAAAAAGTGCCGCCCCTGCTCTGGTGTTGTGCGCAGGGTGCACTGACTAAGCACTCAGGACACAACAAATGCCCAGGAAGGGTTCAGCAGTGGTTCTATGGCTGCGTCCTCCTGCTCTAACCATTACACACATCGTCTACCTCCGGGGTGGGGGTGGGGGGGTGGGGGCTGGTGCCCTATAGGTGGCGCTGTGAGGCCGACAGCTGGCCTCGGGAGTCTTCTCCCTAACCTTTCAGATTCCCTCTTGTTCTTTTTGTCACATGAGCCTGGGCCCTGACTGAAACTGGGACTCTCTCTCTTCATCTTAAAGATGGGGAACCTAATAGTTGTACCTCACGAGCATCTGTGTAGAGCACCTGGCCTGCGCCTGGCCCACAGGAAGAAAGCCACGGAAGTCACGTTTAGTGCCACGTTGTTGTTCCCATAGCCCTCAGTGGCACTACTATTGTTATCATTGCTCCTTCCTGGATCGAAAAGGTCCTCACTGGAAACCAGTCAGGAAAAAAAAGTAATCTGCGTTCTTCTAAAATCAAAGTAACTTATTGTATCTGAAACTTTCCCTACCCACAGAGCTACATTTCAAGAAAGAACAAAGGCAAAATCCAAAGGAATCAGTCTTTCCTGACAGACTTTCAAGTTCTCATGACAAGAAGGGGAAATATTTGTAACAGGGGAAGAGGTCATTTTCCCTTTCCATCAGGCTGGCTCTGGCTGTATTTGAAGCCTCTCTTTGTATGAATCTGAAGCTTCTGCAGTCTCCAAAGGACACTGCTAAGTCAACAGGACGGTTGGCACGTGTGCTAGGCCTTACCACGTAGCTCGTCCTGATGAAAGACATGTTGCACTGGGTTCTTCCGGCTGGCAGCTCCCACCTGCCTGGGGACCAGCCAAAGCTCTTCTCCTTCCTCACTTCTGTGGGGGCCCCAGAGAGGGACTGCCTCACACTGAGGCCTGGCCTGCTGCCTTCTCACTGTCTAGCAGCTGCCTCAGTGTTCCTCTCTGTACCTGCCTGCTATCACCGGCTCTCTCCTGCCTCAATCGGCCGCGTGCTCGCACTCCTCAGCTGCCCACCTAGGCAGATTCCCCTGCTCGGCTACCTGGCTGAACTCCAGGGCTCGGGGCTCAATTTCCTTTCCAAGCAGAAAGCAGATGCATGTTCCTCCTTGTGCCCAGCTCCTGGAACAGGGTGAGTGTGTGTGTGTGTTTCTCAGAGTTGAGCAGTTCAGACCTCACAGTGGTTTTCTAGTGTTGCCAGAGGACTACAAAGCCGGGTGGTTAAAACAACAGAATCCTCTCAGTTTGAGAGACTACAAATCCGACATCATGGTGTCCGCAGGGTGGCGTTCTCTCCGAAGGCTCCCCTCACCTTTTCCTAGCTTCTGAAGTTGCAGGCAATCCTTGGGGTCCCTTGGCTTCTAAATGTATCAACTCCCATCTCTACCTCAGTCATCACATGGCAGTCTGTTCTATGTGTGTCCCTGTGTTCTGGTCTTTACAGGATGGCATTCCCCTCTCTGTTTCTCTGCCCAAACTTCCCTCTTCTTATATGGACATTAATTCCTGCAGTAGGGCCAACCCTAATTGAACATGACATTATCTTGATTGCCTCTGCCAAGACCCTATTTCCAAATAAGGTCACATTTTGAGCTTGTGGGAGGACATGGATTTTGAAGGGAAACTACTAACCCAGGATAAGCCTCTAGGAGCACAGTTTTTCCTCCGGGGGCCTCTTCTTTCCAAAGTACAGAGGGATGCCTGACCTGCTGGGTTCAGACCCAGTTGGTCCCATGGGCTCCACTGCTCCTTCCCACACTTGGGACCATGGACCAGCCTTGTGCCATGGTCCTGGACCCTTCCTCTCTGAGGGGCTTGCTCTCCCTCTGCAGCCAGTCTTCACTGCTCCCGCCCATTCTCCAGTCCCACAGAGAACCCTGCACATGAATGAACCCCAACTATGGGAATGCTTTAAAGGGACCCCAGCCTCCTTGCCAACAGGAAGGACTGAGTGGGTGTCACCCAACACCACAAGGCAGTGTCCTCACAACCCCACAACAACCCAGTGAGCCCCAGGCTATACTGCCTATCCGGAGGAGCCTATGTGATGGGTCACTTGCACCACTCACTCTTCGTTATTAGACGAGGAGATTTAACTTGCCACACGCAGCCCACGGTGGACACAGAATGGGGCGTGGCAGAAGAACACCGAGCCCAGCAGGCCATGTGGTCTCAGCCAGTGACCCTCTCTCTCCAGCAACAGCTAATGGCGCAGGTGGCATGGCTCCTCCAGCTTATCAGCCCACAAACTAGCTCTACATATCCCAATGAGCACTAAGAGAGAACCAAAGTCATTCACCAGGAGGTGAGCACACGTCGAAAGCCTTACTCGTGAAACTGTTCATTCAGCCCATTTGTTTGGAAATGACGTGGAAGAAGCCCCCACCAGCCCCACAGAAAGTTGTCCTCTCTTCTTCCACGCTGAGGTGGAAGCATGGTCAGAAGGCAGGCAGTAAATGAACCAGAGAGTGAGGCTCACTGAACTTCACAGGCCAAGTGGGGCTTCCCCCATGACCCAGAACTTTAAAAAAACAACAACAAAAAAGTGAGAATTTTTAACATTATTCAGAGTCTGGCTGAAATAGAAAAATGGCAAGCCACCCTGTGGAGAAAGTCATATTGGACACAGTAATGCTTTACATATGGGACACGTTAACAGAACACGAATAATGCTTCATAAAACTTCTCTTACCTCAATTCCTTCTTTGTTTAAGGCATATTCATCAAAATTCAAAATGGCTATTTTAATCGTTCTTGGAGGGGGCAGCACTGTCAGACCAATATTAATGGCATTGCTCCTCTTGGGGTCCAAGACGATGACCTCCTGCCTTTTTCCATCTGCAGCAGTTTTCTTGGTAATAAAATAAGGAGAATCCAAGATTAATGCGTCATCTTCAGTCTTCTCTGTGTTTCATTATTAAAAGCAAACTCACTACTTATTTAGAGATGAAAACAAATGGCCTCGATTCAGCTCAGGAAAGGACTGGCTACTGCTCAGCACAGAAGAAAGAGATCAAGGATTAGCTCTGAGAAGCCGCCAAGCATGGGTCAGCAATGGAACTTCGCGAGTCAGACACATTACAAAATAAAATTGATTTTCCTTCAATTGGGAAAAATGTGATATTTGGCAAGAAAAAAAACCTGTTTTTTTCCACAGAAACAGTGGAAACAAAACTAAAAACCTCTCAGTGCTCCTTTCTTGCAGGCTGCAAGGTGTCGGAATGTGCCTTGGTTGGCCCTAGCGCACATGGTATGAGCCCAGAGGTGGAGACCATCAGTATACATGCAGAGAAGAGTGATGAGGAGAATCCAGCGTCATTGGCCAGTCAGCCCCTCTGCATCCTAGATGCATTGTCTCAAGGGTCTTCCCACCATTTCAACCTCCTGTGCCTCCACCTACAGAGCACCTGCCGAACTTAGACACCAGGTGGCTGCCCACTGGGTAGGTGAAGAAGAGCCTTCCAAGAAAGGGAAACCAAAGGGAAGCTGCTCATGAAGAATGAGGGGTGAACGGCACAGAGGCCAAAGAGGGGACAGGTGTCCTCATGAAGCCCTCATGTGTATGGCTCCCCTGCTGACCTGGGTGCTCCCTGGGCGGGGGAGGGTTGGCCCTGGGCTAGCACATGACCAGAGTCTAACGAGTCTGTGAGGTGGTAAAGCAACAAGTTCCGGGACCGAGATGACTAGGCCCTCCACGGTCTCCCCCCTCAGCTCTCCAGAAGTTAGGGGTGGGTGGCAATGGGGGCAAGGGAAGGGGATCCGGCTCAGCAGGCACCTGTTCATGCTCAGATTTCCCTTGAGACAAAACAGAGCCGGGAGGTATGTAACACGCCCAGGACGACAATGATGAATAAGGCACAGTGCGTCTCCTGAAGGCAAAGACCTGTTCAGCACGATGGCCAGTGTCCCCCCAATGGGAAAACGCGCAGCAGCAGGGTAACTACCTCACCTGGGGCAGGAGGGGGTCAGGGTCTGGACGGGCTGACACTTGAGCTGGGCCCTAAACAATGTATAGGACGGAGCTGGGAACTGGGGAGTGGAGATCAGGAGCGAAGAAAGAGGCTTTGTCTAGCTTGTTGGGAACTGCCAGGGATGAAGCTGGAGGCTCGAGGGCCACAGGCTGGGAACCTCAGGAGCAAGCTGCTCTAATCTGTGGCACGCAGCCCACAGCGGCACAGCTGATGCTGCTGACGGTCGGTCGGCTGTGCCGAGGCCCTTCCGACTGGCCGGGCCTGCGAGCGGCTGAGCTCTCTGGAGAAGCTGGCTTGCTCTAACACTGGAGGCTGGAACCTGGCAAGGAGAAATGGGCTGTAGCTCCTTACGTCCTCCTGAGCCCTTCCCAACTCAATTGCTAAAATTCTATTTTAAATCCCTAAATATGCATTTGGGGATAAATTAAAATTTCCTCACGAAGAAAAGAACTGAAAGCATCCCAGCTGTTCTGGGGCCTGGTGGCCAGGAGGAACAATTCTTGCGGGTGTGATCAGTTTTGAAGGCCCAGGGACATGTGGTGCAGAAGCATTCCCACTCCACAGGACAAACTGATCTTCTATGTATTTAATCAAGGAAGCTTATCAGGAGCCCCTGAAATTCAGTTTTGAATTTAAGATATTATTTTGTGTGTGGAAAGCAAAGAAGGAATGAGAAAAGGTTTGGCAAAATGCTGGATAGAGGCAACGAAGAGGGATGCCAGGACAAGAGGCCTGGAGACCCATGGTAGACATCCTGTGAGCAGGAGGAATTGGTGCCACATGAGGAGGGCAGCAGGCATGGCAGGAGAAACAGGTACCTACAGCCAGGCTCCAGGACAGGAGGCATTCCTGGAAGGCAGGGATTCCCTGGGAATCATTAGCCCTTTAGCTCCTCATCTATTTAGCCCCTCTCACTCCAAGAGCCTGGAAAGATGCATGAGCAGACTCAGCCCAACCCAGCCTATGTGCAAATGAGAAAAAGATGCCCCCTCGGAGGAGACACAGTCCCAAGCAAACAGTCTCTCAAGCAAACAGCTTGAGAGAGAAGCACCACTCAGATTTCAGTTTCTCCCCATCAGTCAGCATTCACGTATGGCAAACCACCGACAGACACCTATGCGATGGTTCTGAGCCGGACACGTCCTGGCTCCCATTCCTAACAGAACTCAGTTTACACCCATGGACATGCCCACACACTCCCCTAAGAGTCAGGGAGCAGCAGAGCTGCCGAGGATCCTGAAATGACAGGAAGAGCTGGCCCCAAAGATCACCCCACGTGTTTTCAGAGCCCTTCGACCCACTTGGTGAAGGAAAGAATAAGAATTTAAGTAATATCTGAAACTGAATTTTTCAATCTCTGAATTTTATCCAAGAGGTGTTTTAAATGCTCTTCTTCAAAATTAAAACAGACTTCACTAGGCGCTGCTGAGCATGCAAGAGCCCCGGGGTCCATTCTGCCCAAGACAAAGGAGGGGTCATGTGAGGACCTCGGACTCTCTCCTTCCCTCCTACAATAACCTAGAGCAGCAACTTCAAGGGTGAACCAAAGTTCTCTGTGCCCGGGAGCACATGTCCATATCTCAGGATCAGTAGTCATCGAGTCTGAGCCATCTCAATTGTCTTTCTGTGGTCAAAGCTCCAGAACAGCAAGAGTGACCTTCACAATGTCCTGCACATGGTCCTGTGACAGAGTACCTGTTTGCAGGGCTCTGTGTCTTAGAACAGATTGGTTCCAGAGAGTAGACCTCAACCCAGAAAGCTGACAACTAGGTAAATCGGGAACTGCCGGGAATGGTCAGAGCCCTCCCCCATGCCTTAGCAGCTAGCAACGACCACTTAAATTGATAACCTCCTTTATGCTTCTCAGAAACCCTTATGGCTTTGGGGGCTGCCCATATGAAACCTTTTCCTGGAAGGGCTCACTTCTGCCTTCCTGGAAGCCAGAACTTTAGTCGTCTTGCACAGCTTGGAAAAATGGAGTTGAATTGCTTTAGAGACCTCCTTCCTACCCCTTCCAAAAGGTCTCTCCTTGCCTTGACAGCATCTCTTTTCAAGGAGAGTAACCTCTTGTCTTACCAGTTTGGCTGTCCATACTGCGCTCCTT
This sequence comes from Mustela nigripes, assembly GCF_022355385.1. Classification (NCBI taxonomy): domain Eukaryota; kingdom Metazoa; phylum Chordata; class Mammalia; order Carnivora; family Mustelidae; genus Mustela; species Mustela nigripes. Next base: position 56,022,547 of record NC_081564.1, on the reverse strand, counting down.
CCACCCGCCCCCACAATCTTCTTGGCTGAAGCAGTAACAAAAACAAACACAAGCCCTACATGGCATCCAAGCCTGAAGCATTTCCCCAGAGACAGTATTTCTGGAAAGGCAACTGTTGGCATGCTAGAGGATACCCAATAGTTGGGGTTCCAAAGGTGGTGCTCTCTTAGATGCTAAGCATTGCTGCCTGGTTCCGCTCAAGAGTTCAGGTAAACCAGGCTTTCTGGAAGCAAAGCAGAGCCTAGCTTCTTCCTGGGGTACTCCATACCCCTTAAAGAAGTTCCTATTTTCCCCTGAACCTTTCAGGACATATTTGGAGAAGTGCCACGTTTGGAGACAGCTCCACAGTGGTTTCCCCCACCCTGCCTCGCTACCACTCATCCAGAGTCTGCTGTTCCTGTTTTCACTTTCCACCAAGTCCTAGTCTAGCACACTGCTCCAGAGCCTGGACCCCCAGGAGCCTCCTTCCAGCAATCCTTTCCTCCCTGAGAGTTCTTGATATTTGGGAGGTGGAAGACAGAACTCTCCTAAGATGATGACCTTTTATCAAGAAATAGTAGAAATAAAATGGAATCCAAACATCACATGGACAGACTTGGGAGCCCTAAAAGTAGCTTCATCTGGGATCTGACCACTCGTGACTGGAAAGTCACTGGACCTCTCTGACCTTCAGTTTCCTCTCTGGCACATATCTCACAAGGTTTGCTATGAGAATAAATGAGACAAAGGATGTAGAGCAGCAAGAATAATGCCTACCTTATGGTGGGCACTACAGAAGCATTTGCCAGAACTATCAGAATAGTATTACTGGTATTAATACATATAAAGTCCTTATGACAATGCCTAGAACACAGTGCTTCCTTTTTTTTTTTTTTTAAGGTTTTATTTATTTCTTTGTCAGAGAGAGAAAGCACAAGCAGAGGAAGCAGTGGGCAAAGGCTGAAGCAGTCTCCCCACTGAGCGAGGAGCCTGACTCGGGACTTGATCTCAGGACCCTGGAATCATGACCCCAGCCGAAGGCAGATGCTTAACTGACTGAGCCACCTAGGCATCCCAGAACATAGTGCTTTTTAAAATGATTTCTTAGCTATTTCACCAATCGTGGTTCTTTTTATTGTTTTTACTCTATTGACATCTTAAAAACATGTGGTCTACCAATGTATATTTTTCATGCCTAATGCATCTACCACGTTTATTGATCAAAGGCACCTACATAAATAGGACTGTCAGATCAGATCAGTGTCCCCACTCTGAAGAGTGACAATTCCAGAGGAAAGGGTAGAGACTCCATAGTCAATGTAGCCCATGGAGCTGCTTGCTGGGGACATAATCAACTTGCATGGGGCTTTGTGAATGAGTGAAAATAGCTTATGGGAGATCATCAGAATCTATGCAGATCTCCAGGCACACTGAATCCCAGAAAATGAGTGCCCCTTCAGGGGTACTAAAGATTTTGCAAAAAAGAATGTAGAGAACATCACAGATTCTGTTTTTAACAGGATTATCATGGTGATTTCCACATGCCAAATTCCCTTCTGAAGCTAACAGACTAGTCTTCAGGACTAACACAAAGGGATGTTCCGGAGGAAGTACAGGAGAGTCTCCTTTTCCAGCAGACATGGCTGCCTCCATGACTGATGGCAGAATGGGCAAACATTTAGTCACTATCACTAGCTGGGAGAAATTCAACATCATGTATCTGAGGAGGAAAGAGGCCTGATAGATCTACAGACACTTTCTGAAGGAAAGCCAGAAAATGTAGGGTTTTTTTTAGACCAATGCTTTACCAACTGTGGGTACACAAAGAATCTTCAGTGGTACTTCTAAACATCAGTGACGCTTGGGTCCTATCCTCTGAGAGTCTGATCTCCTTGGTCTGGAGCAGGGCATAACGGGTCAAAAACATTAAATGATCTTTCATACAATCAGAGTTATTGATTTCAACTTTTGAGACAGCAATGTTGAGTAGAAAGGTATTCTTTCAGGAGGAATGCAATTTAAAATAGGAACCAAAAGGCAAGAGATAAGAGGACATTTCTTAAAATAGAACAACAGTAACAGGGTCCTCCTGTCCATTCTAAAAATGTAACAAGGACTGGTCCTGCCATTTTTATGAATGATGCAGGATAAAGTCCTGACAGCTACAGACAACGCAGGAAGTTTTTATCAACGTTACAGTGAGACTGACATACCCAACAAATGCCAAGTTCACATCCCAGGGCAGGGAGCTAAGTGGACAGCTACAGAGAAAAAACAGTCTTTCCACACTCACGGGTAAGGCAGCATGGGAGGCTCTGGGGTTGGGTGCAGCTGACCCCTGAAGACATGGCCACACATTCTGCCACAGCTAACATCACACAACTACATCATGGGTGAGGCTCTTGGAAATAAAACAGACAATCTGGTTCCTCCTGTCCACACAGTCCTGGGGCTTCTGCCTGTGGCATACCATGATAAGGAGGACCAAGGTCCAGAGTAGGGCTCCAGTGAAGGCAGAAAATTCCTCATGAGGGGCAAATATGAAATGAAAAGCATGGGGAGAAGGGGACAGATGTGGAGGCATGCAATCTGGGCAGGTAAACGGCGTAGTTTCCAGTTGCCTAATGCTACCATGAAGAGTCACTCCTTTGAGTTTTTAAAGACTGATTTCACTAGAAATAAAGGACGCAACCTTTAAAGAGTGGATCTTCAGTGTATAGAACCTGTCACCCAATGGTGCTGTGACTGAACATAGGAACTGCACTCAGGATGTGATTTATTAGATGAATAGCCCTAAGCTGGAGAACACTCCCAAGAAATGCACAGCCTTTCAAAATGCTTCTCGGCTTCGCTGTCACAAACCCTGGTCTGGCTCAGCAAAGCATGGGCTCCACGATGATAAATCATTCCTCCTCACTCCCCACTAACTGCCAAAAGAGTGACGCCAGAGGATATTTTCAAAACTGTCTGTTGAGAAAGTGACAATGACAATGAGGCCACGATACAGATGTCATAAAGATGGGACAACTGTGGAATTTTCCTAAGTCCTCTAACAAGGGAGACTGATACACATGGATGAGCATTAAGGCAACAACATCACCCAACCATGTCTAAATAAAGACTGAAAATCCCATAGTTCGGAATGGAGTTTCCGAGGAACTTGCCCGAATAGGCTTGCCTTATCATAAAGTTTTGGGAAAAAAGTATTAGTTTCCCAGTTCTTCTGCAATAGTCATCTGAAGCTGAGACCAGCTGCAAAACAGCTGCATTTCCCATGGGAATGGAGTATGTGTATTACCCAAACCAGGACACCCCTGGAGAGCAAGGAAGAGCTCTTAATACTCACACCAGGACAACAGGGACACACCTGGGCCAACCTTGACACACAATGTATGGTCAGCCCACTGAAGTCCCAATGTCGGGTTTTCTCTGTGCATGACGTTAAATAAAATAGCTTTTCCGTATGTCCTGAACTAGAATACAGGGTAGGAAAACTTGACTCTCTTCCCAGGAGAATAAAACTGAGTGGGGTAGGGGGTGGGGGTATCAACATGGAGAATGGTGGTGTGTGCGTGTTGAGGGGGGTGGGATCAATGACCTCCTCGTTGGTGTCTGATTTTTTGCTTTAAATCAGTGGGGTGCAGCTTTGGTTGAGTCCCTAGGGAGCTTTTAAAAATAACCCAAGCTAGGGCTCACCCCAGACCAAATAAACCATCATTCTCTGAATTTTCTTAACAAGTCCATGCTAATCGTTTCTGATCTACTTTAAAATGCCAGGGTAAATAAAGTTGAAAAAATTTCTTCAAACCCATTTTGGAGCTCCCTCCCCATGATAAACCTAATGAGCCCAAGGGAGTAAGACAGGAGGGAGTCCCCAGAAGAGGAGACCAAGTCTCTTCCTTCTGTTTCCTATCCCACTCCACACATGTCTGGGTCTGTCTGTAACTTGGGATCTAAAAACTGCCTTTTGGGAGCAGGAGGGGCTTTGCTACTCTTGATTGGGCACACGGGTTGAAGACCACTTCCTGGGGCTTCCTCAGGATGACAGCAGATCCACAGAGGTATCTCCCCTTACCTCCAGGGCTTTCTGCCCTGACATCCTTCTCTGAGGTCACTCCTATGATCTCCTCTGTGATTTGCCACACCTTAGCCCAGCAATAGAAGCACAACATGATGAAATGTAGCACAAGAATTCTGCTTTTCTCCACAGAAAATAATTAAAGTCATCTTACTAAAAAGCTATATATATTTTGTGCTGAGAGAGAAAAATGGCTCCAGTTCCAAAAACTATTTGGAAAGGAAACACAAAAACATATTTTTCTGTTCTTATTTCCACTAAGTGGTCACCCAGCCTTGGATCTGGAGCAGGAGTCTTTATTTTGGAGGCGACCCGGATGTCATGAGCATGTTCCAGAACTCTGGTCTGGTGTAAGTTTTCTGACAAAACCCCAAACCGATTCCCTTTGCTCGGTGTTGGCTTGTGAAGTCTATTCCGTTTTATTTGTGTTGCTCGCTATTGTGTTTAATGAAGAACTTCGCATGAGCCAGAATTCGGAAGTGGCTGTTTACAGCTGTGTTTTATGAAAATCACAGTAGAGAATTAGAAACAGAAATAAAATTGGTTATATTTGCTTTACTAACCTACACTTAAGGGATTCAACTCTCCACTGTGATGTATCTTATTCCTAATGTGCATTTTCACCTTCTGTGACATTTGTGAATTAGTTCCTGCTCACATTTCTTATCTGTGCCCACACCCCTGGCCCCACCCAGAGAGCAAAGGTATGGTTTTTCTAGGTCCCATGGAAGAACATAGTTGAATCCATTTGGTAAATTTTTCAATATACTATTACGTTTCTCTTATGCTCTCACCTTATAAAAACCAGGCAAACATTTGTCCTCCCGCCATGCAATAAAGTATTTTATGAGGTCACCACCTGCTTCAAGCCAGAATGGAACTTTGGGCTACTGAGCGGGCACTGACCAGACTCTTGTCACCAGCCAGAGTAGAGCCAAGAGAAGGAGGGAGGCAAGTGGACTGCCCATTTGGGGTTTTCTCAGTGAAGCTTTTAATCTTGCTATTCCTTTGTAAAAATGAAGTCAGAAGTAACTTCACTGCCAAACTGCTACTCCCTTGTCTTCCTCCCACCCGTGTCAAGGGCCAGCCACCTACAGGGGCTAAGCACCCAGGGGAAGCCCAGAGGGGACACCAGCCAGAGGAGCCCACGTGGGAGGTGGCGGCCGAGGGAGACCAGCCAACTAGATCAGTGGGTTGGAGGGTGGTGAGAGCAGGCCCTGGGGAACTCTGGGCCACCAAAGACTGCTATTGGAACCAGCCAGGCCTGTCTTGTCCCAAATGCCAGAACTGCACTGGAAGAACTCACGGGGGCGTGGTGGCAGGCTCAGCACCACATGTCCCCAGTCCCGGCAAAGTCAGGACACAGACACCCAGAGCGGGTTCCCAACCTCACGTTCCCCGATGTCATTTCTGAGAGAGGACAAAAGGGGGTCTACTTTCTGCTAAAGGAGAGCACTGACGGGACAAGCTTCGCTGTGCTGGATCCTAGCTGTTTGGCTTTATAAGCAGGAGGAAGCTTTCATTCTGACTCAGGGCCAGGGGTCAGGGTCGGGGGGCGGGATTCCTGAGGCTGGAATAGTTTAGATTCACATCCTTGCTGAGACTGGGCAGAAATCGACACCAGGGTAAAGGCCAACTTGGGAAAAGCAGCCCTACCTGTTCCACACCCCACCCCCAGCAACCCCGCACTGCCCCTGCCACCCCCAGCACTGACACTGCCCCCTGGCTCCCTATCTAAAGGGCACTCTTATCCTGAAGTTGATTTGATCTTTTTGATTCAGAATTGGTACTCGACTGGCAGATGGGGGAGCCCGGCTCAGGTAGCTTTACACTCACCCCAAACGCTGATAAATGCAACAACACACACAGCTAAAACTAACCCACGGTAAATTCTTGCAGATAAATCTGCAGACTCTAAATTACTGTGTGGTTCCAGATGAGGTTCCAACCATCACCAGCACCCACTATAATCAACGGAAAAGTAAGCAGACCCAGGGATAAAGTTCGTGCGTTTGATAAATGTGCAAGACTGCTTTCCTCTTGTTGACATCAGCGTCTATGGTTGGGCTATGCCAATACTCCCTGGCGATTCTTTCTGCCTTTTCCCCTGGGTGATTTGGTTCTTTGAAAGCTACTTTGCCTAAGGGTGTTAGGAGGCTGCCCTCCGCCTTAGCCAGTTAGGGTCCTGCACGCGGTAGCTTGTGTCTAGCACAGGGCACAGACTAGTCTCTGAAAGGTCAGACTGTTACACGAACCGCCTCTTTTACCACGGAGCCAAAGCAGCACGAAGCAATTTTTACACACCACAGACCTCTCACTCCTACCCAACAGCGGAGCTCTGCAAATCAAGAAGCCTTTGGGATGCCAGCGGTACCTTGGAGACGGCCAGTTCCTTTGACTTAGACTCAAACAGGTGCTCCAGCCTGGACGTGTCCACCTTGATGGGTTCCAGTTTCGACCACAGGAATTCTCGGCAACGTCGGTTGTTCTTACACGGCCACTCGAAGGGCCGCACTTCGTTCCAGAAGAGACGGATGGTCTTCTTTTTCTTGGTGAATGCCGGCTGACCCCGGGGGACCTGGGGCCACCCTAAGCCCTGAGGAGCATTGAATACTGGAGGAGGAGCCAATAAATTACCGGGGACTGGAGGGGGAGGCACGCTGTCCAGCAGGGGCGGCGGGGGCGGGGGCGGCAAACCCAGAAAGGTGGGCGGGGGTGGGGGCGGCGGCCCCGGAGCCTCCCTGGGACCCAGGTCCACGTCCAGGACGTCCACGTCGTCCTCCTCCCCCAGGTCGGTGAAATCCATGTCTTGGATTCGGAGCTCCCTCGGGTTGGCCATGAGCTGGTCCCAGATGTAGTCAGATTCCGTCTTCGGCTGCGCGGAGGCTTTCTCGGGGACCTTGTCATTCGGCTCGGCGTCAGGGGAGACGGAGCCCCTCCCTAGGTCTCCGCTATTGAACTTCTCAGCGAAGGCTTTCACGCTGCCCCGATTGTCCAGACAGCCAACGTCCACCCTCCTGACGCTGTCATCCGGGGCCAGAGAGTTGGCCTGCAGAGTGGATATCCTGCTAGCCAGGCTGGCCACCGCCTCAGCGCCCGGCTCAGTCCTCCCGCTCTCGCCCTCCCCCTTCTCCTCGTCATCCGTGGGCTTTCTGTTATGGGCATACAGCATGTCCAGCATGAAGCGTTTGTTGGTGAGGATGTCGCCGCACTGTTCATTTACACCGGCATCCTGAACACCCGCGGACCACACACCTGAAAGCGTACAGGAGGAGGGAGAGAAAGTGAGCAAGCGGCAGGTGTCTCAGTCTCATGAGAAACCAGTTAGGGAACGGGGAAGCCTTACACACAGAGTGACTTCAGACAAGACACTGAAATAAAGCGACTGAAGGGGAAGGTGGTCCAGCTCACAGGGTGCTCCCGACCAGAAAGAGAGGCTGCATCAGAGTCTCAATGACCTGCCCCAGGACTCAAGACCCTTGTAGGCAGGACACTGTTCTCAGCAACCACCGTGGCTCAGGGGAGTATTTTCCTGCCTACCCAGGACAGTGGGTCCGGACCCACCCAGCCACGGGTAACTAGGGGCCTTCTGTCCGAACTAGATGCAGGGAGGCAAGGAAGATGCTCCCTCTCCCACCATAGGACAGGTGTTGGGAAGGCTGGAGAGTGAGGTCTGTTTCCACATCTGTGTCAGTTCAGCTCATGTGCCTGGGGAAGCTCACCAAACATGTCCAGTCCAACCATAAGTCCGTGGTCACCGGTGTTCAGGAAACCCTTAAGCCTGCCTGGCAGCCTCATCCACGACCTCTTCTGGGGGACTCTTCCCACCAGCCCTCCCTCTGCTAACCTTCCCACCATCTCATCTGCACATAGCCTTGCTTCTAGTTCAGCAGCTCAACAGAAGAAGTCAGCGGAGATCTTGCAGGGTCTCACCCCGCCTCCCCTGCTCCTGCACCTGAACCCCAACCACAGCCTCCCTCCTGTGACTACCGACAAACCATCCCCCTTAGCAGGGACAACCACTCCACGTGCGCCTCTGGAAGCCGTTCCAGCAGTTCTCTGTCCTGCATTTCCCATGCTCCGCCTACTAGAACTTCCTGCTGGCCTGGTAACATGGTATAATTTCACCCATCTTAAAAAAGCAAACAAAATGCAACTCCACTTGGCCCTCCAGCTATAATCCAACTTTTCTCCTTTCAAGTAAAGCTGCTTATCAGAGATATTTCACTCACTGCTCCAATTTTTCTCCTTATTCTCTCTCTTGAACCCTGTCTAATGAAGTTTTTGCTCTCAGCACCTGTCAAAGCTGCTCCTTCCCAGGTGGTTGAAGACTTTGATGCTGCACTAGACCCAGCAGCTCACTCCCTCCTTATGCCTTCACTTGGCTTCTGGAACATTGTGTTCACCTGCTCTACTGCCTTTCCTCTGACTTCTCTTTCTCCGTCTCCTATGCCAGTTCCTCCTTATCTTTACCCTTTAAATGTCCTTGGCCCTCTTATATCCTGATACACTTAGTTACCATCCCATCCAGTCTTCGGGCTTTAGGTGCCATGTCTGCCCTCATCCACACCACGCTCCCCTTAACCTGCTTCTCCTGCAGTCCTTTCCTGTTTCAGACAGGGCAACTTTCATCATTCATCTTGAGACTGGTTCCAAAAATCTCAGTCCTTGGACTCCTCCTGTTCTTTTATGCACACCTTCTAACACAGCAGGGTGTCCTATTAGCTAAAGCTTCATGTCATATCCAGAATCTGCCCACTTTCATCACGTGCCCTGCCGTGGCCCTGGTCTGAGCCAGCATGGTTCCTTGCCTACAACACTGCAGAGATGTCCCCTCGCTGGTCCCAGCTTCCACACATGTCCCTCTAGAGTCAGTTCTTGACAGCAATGCCATGTGTTAAAACGTCCGATCAGATCTTTCTGCTCAAAGACTTCTAAAACTGCTACATTCTGCCAAGAAAAAAACCAGTGACCTTTCAATATTCCCAAACCCTGTGTGAACCCACCTTAATTTTCATACCTCTTTAGCTATAGTAGCTGCTTGACATTCTTAGACCTCACCGGGCATGATCTGGCCTCAGGGCCTTTGCCCATCCCAGGACAAACTGCACCCACGTAACCACACAATTTGTTTCTCAATCTCCTTTTAGGACTTTGCTCAAATAGCACCTTCTCAATGAAGTCTTCCCCAACCACCTTATTTAAAATTGTGCAACACTCCCTCCCTCTCCCCAATGCCATTTTTCACTCTTTCGAGCATTCATCACAAGAGTACTTTAGGGGCGCCTGAGTGGCTCAGTGGGTTAAACCTCTGCCTTTGGCTCAGGTCATGATCTCAGGGTCCTGGGATCAAGCCCCACATTGGGCTCTCTGCTCAGCAGGGAGCCTGCTTCCTCCCTCTCTACCTGCCTCTCTGCCTACTTGTGATCTCTCTGTCAAATAAACTAAAAAAAAAAAAAAAAAAGTACTTTACTGCCTCATCTTCCACGCATTTCCCTTATTTATTTTATTGCTGCCTTTGTCCTACCACTGGAATGATTACAAGTACTTGTTAAACTGTCCTCTTTGTTGGCATGTAAACTCTACAGGAGCGGGATTGGGTTTTGTGGTTGCTCTTGTTCATTGTGGTACTCCCAGCCTTGAGGATGAATCAATGAATGGTCAGGAAAGTTACTCTTCTGAGTTTGCTTCCTAAGGGCCAGCAGGGCTGTCTGGCGGGCATTCAGAATGTGAGTTCTATGGTATACCCAAGGCCTTTATTCGTGTTGGGGAATGGCAAGGGCCTAGGCCACCGACATGCACATCAGGAGCTTTTGTTCCACCGAAGGAGAATGGCCCGATCAAACATGCTGGGAGGGACACTGTTCTCTCCCACAGGGCCCTGCCTTGATCTTACAGGAGGCATTACTGGGGAGGCACAAAGGTCCCCTGGTGTTCTCCTTCCTCTGTAGCTTTGTCTTCTGTTCAGCAGTGACCTAACCTCACCAAAGGACCCATAACCAGAACAAGGAGCTCTTGAAGCCTCTCACAAGTGTTTCAAAGCACACACCTAGGAGACAACCCCCATCAAAGAGGGAGAAGATGGCATTTGAGGATATGATGGGAAAATCTAGGTATCTAGAGTCCCCACAACTGTCCAGACAGCCCTGTAAATGGGAAGACTGCTTTGAGATCAGCAAGCTGCAGCACATAAAGTGGCTGAGTCTCTCTCCTTCTCCATGTACTGGGAAATGTTACATTTTCTTATTTTGTCAACAAGGAAAAGGATACAATTGGAATATTTTAAATGCTGGGTTTCTCCCTTACTCTCTTTACTCACTTAGGTCTTCTTGCATCATTATGTAGTGTATGCTACACTATGTAGGCTTCTTTGTCTCTAGTAATTTCCTTTGCTTTGAAGTCTACCTTATCTGATATTAATACAGTCTTTCCTGCTTTCTTTGATTAACGGTAGCATGGTATATCTTTTCCCAACTTTTAACTTTCCATCTGCCTGTGGCCTTATGTTTAAAAGAAGTTTTGTATACATTTATATTTTTATCTGCAAATCTCCATCTTTTAATTTAAAGTAATTATTGGGGTACCTGGCTGGCTCAGTTGGTAGAACATGTGACTCTCAATCTTGAGGTTGTGGGTCTGAGCCCTGCATTAGGCGTAGAGACTACTTTAAAAAACTGAGGTAGTTATTACGTTAGGGCTTCAGTCGGCCTCTTTATTTTTTTTTTTTGTTGTTGTTCTCTTTGTTTTGGTGCCTGTTTCTTCTTTTTTGGTCTCAAGTGGGTTACCTGAATATTCTTTAAAATTTCAATTCGATTTTTACTGTTTTTGAGTCCACTGTTTCATATAATCTTCTTAGCAGTTGCTCTAGGAATTACAATATGAACACTAACTTCTCCATGGGCTGGTACTGAAACTCTACTACTCTGAAGCATAGAACCCTTCCTTCCATTAGATCCTTTGACTCTCCTTACTTTAAAAACAGAATTGTCCTAAGTATTTCCTCTACATACTTGAGCACAAGACATCACATTCTAATTTTTGTTTCTACCATCACATAAGATTTAAGAAAATTGTTGAGGCAAAAGACAGTCTTTGTTATTTACTATTTTTACCTATTCCATTGTTCAGTTTTTTCCGAAATTCCTAGCCGCCTGCTGTCATCATTCGCTTTCTGTTCAAGAACATCCTTTGGCCGTTCTTAAAGTGGCCAGCTAGTGGCAAATTCTCTTAGTTTTTCTTTAACTGAGAATGTCCTCATTTTCTCTTCATTCTTAAAGGCTAATTTTGCTGGATCTAGAATTCAGATTGATAATTCTAGTCTTTCATCACTTGACAAATGCTGTGGCCCTTTCTTCTCGCCCCCATGTTTCAGATGAAACATTTGAATTGGTGGTCTTCTATAGATAATGCACCGTTTCTTCCTACTCCCTTTCAAGATTTTTTATTTTTGGTCTTTAATTTTTAGAACTGGTGTGAATTTCTTTGGCTTTATCCCCATTAGGATTTGCTTAGCTTCTTAAATCTGGAGGTTTACACCTTTTGTCAAATTTGGGAAAATTTCAGTCTTTATTTCTTAGATGTTTTTCCAGCCCTGCAGGCTTTCTCCTCTCCCGCTCAGACTCCAATGAAATGAATGTTAGTTCTGTTGATATAGTCTCACAGGTCCCTGAAGCTCGGTTCATTCTCTAGTCTGTTTTTGCCCTTTGTTATTCAGATTTGGTCATTTCTACTGATCAGTTTTCAACTGCACAGGTTATTTCCTTTACTGTCTCCAATCTACTACAGAGCCTAACAAATATTTTATTTTGGTCATTTTATTTTTCAGTTCTGTAATTTCTCTTTGGTTCTTTTTTATATCTTTCTTTCTTTTTGCTAAGATATTTTATTTCTTTCATGTGTTTGCTGAATGTTTGGAACTGTTCACGAAAGCATTATTATGATGGCTGCCTTCAAAGCCTTGTCAGATAATTCCAACATCTGGCTCATTCTGGTGTTGGCATTGGCTTCTTGTCTTTCCCATTCAAGTTGTGAGTGCCCTAGTTCTTGAAATGATGAGAGATTTTAGAGTATATCCTGGATATTTTGGGGATTATTTGCTAGACTTTGGATCATACTTACTCTTCTCTTTCAGCAGGCACTCGCTGTGTTTAGATGTGGTGGACAGGTCTTAGTGGGGGTAGATGTTCAGCTCCTTACCGCATCTTACTGTCACCACCGCAGCAAGAGGGCTGACTTGCCCTCACTAAAGATGGCCAGGTTGGGGGTGCAGCAGCCCCTTGTCCTCTTCTACTGCCTCCTTAAGTCTCTCTTCTTCTGGGTGAAGGTGTAAACTCAGATCTCTAGAAGATACCACTGACACTATCTTAATGGGGAACTGGGATGCCACTGTAGGTGATAGAATATCAGTTCCCCCTTAGGCCAGAACTATGCCAGCAAGGAAATGAGATAGCACTACTGGCTTCTGTTGGGCAGGGGACAGAGAACTAGCTCCATCCTGAGTCTCACTGGCACTAGACAGTTGGAAGGAGGGGAGAATGGGAACCATATAACTCTTGTTTCCATGGAGGGCAGGTTGTAGAAGATTACTTCCTGTTTGGTCCCACTGAAACTACTAGGTAGTGGAGGAATAGGACAATAGCAGATTTCCCATTAGTGCTTGTCTAGGGTAGGGCATGTATTAACAGCCAAAATGATGTTCTGCTCTGTTAGGCAATCCTTTTCCCAATTCTTTGGCTATGAGAATAGGATTTACTTAGAGCTTCACTGCCATGTCATTAATGTCCAAAGGTCCCTAGACAGTCTGCCTTCTTTCTGCTTTTCAGAGTCTTCCTACAACTGATTGTTCTGCTATGCACAGGGTGTTCCCATTTTGGTTGTGAGAGGAAGGAACTGGGAACAATAGAGCGCCTCCATCTTAGGCAGATGTCTCTTCATTCAATTAATCATCAGTGGTTTTTTTGAGCCTCTACTATGTACTAGTCCTAAAGCTAGGAAGTGAGGACTCATAATGAACAAGACAGACATCCCCATCCTCACAAAGCTTACATTCAAGTGGCGGTAAAGGACACTTATACAAGGCATGACAGAAAAGTGTAACAAATGCTACAATAACTCCTCTCACACTAATGCCATGGAGAGGAACACATGAAACAAAAAGAAAGCCACCCAAGCAGAAAAAGTTGAGACTCTTTCAAGCCCTACAGAATAATTTCTGAGTAATGGATACAATCATTAGGATTGTTGTGATTGCTTCTGTGATTTGAGAACACTTTCAAAGGCAAGAGATATGATGACAGAGCTGCCCGACTTCTCCGCTGCTCCTGGTGCCTGGGAACAGTGGGATTTTCTAGGAACTAAGAAGCTACAACAAACAGACATGATCACATCTCTTAATAGCACCAGACTGAAGCAGAATAAAATCACTGCAAAGCCTTAATTCCTGAGTCAATAGTCTTGGACACCACCAGCTTTTGGTAGAAAATCAATGGTTCTTCACTGGGAGTAGAGTCTCCATTTTTGGAAAGTTGCCCTTATTTGGAAAAATATTGGACAAGCTGATCCAAGAAAGTTCTGTTCCTTGGCTTCTTTTCACTAACCCAACTTGTTGATATGTCTTAGGCTTTGCTAAACCCAGTGATGATGAATAATTTCTACAGCTATTTATAATAAAACATGATTTAAGATGAAACTGATCAAGAAGACTTCCCCGACCCGACCCCCTGTACTGTGACCCTAATCACATTAAATGTGAATACTAACAAGCAGGATTTGGGAGACTAATTGCCATCTGACTTTGAAAGAAAATTAAATAAATATCCATATATGTAATACCTTCTAACACATACATCTTCAACCAAACAGACACGAGATTTTCAATGCAATTATTACTAAAAATATAAACTAATAAAGTCTTTCAGTTCTTCTTCAATGCATCATAATGACCAGAAATTTAAAGAATAAAACTTATTAATATATTATTAATAATATTATTAATATATAATAATATATAATATTATTAATATATTATTAATATAGCTGGTGAAAACTCAGGTATCAACTAGAACTAAGCCATTGATTGATAGGTCTCATGGCAGGCATGAGTTCCCAGTGAGGATTAACAGTCCATTTGGTGTCTCAGCATAAAATTATCACTACACAGATGAACTGATTGAATATCAGCTGTAATGCCCAAAAGATCAAATTTCATAAAGAAAAGCAAAGACTTCTAACAAAAGATTGGCTCTGAGCATATTGTGGAAAGTTCTTTCAATTATGTATATTCCACTAGAGAACATCAAACTGACTTCAGCACACTTTGAACTGCCACTTTTTAGAAGTACTCATTCAATTCATTTTAACCAATCTGCTCTGGTCTGAAATGTCCATCATGATGGCTTAGCACACGTCACTGCAGAAACTTTCAAGGGAGCAGACAGCAACATGACATATGTCTCAATTTAACTTAGAACAAAAGCTACATTTACTATGAACAAGCAATTAGAAGGAAATGAGGAAGGTCTCTTTTGGGGCTTATTTTTCAAGAAAAGTCCTTGGCTATCCTCATTATTGGACCCTTTTCCCACCTGTCAAAGTGAGCATGGCATAGGGCATGGGGCCACCTCCCCATGGGGCAGGAAGCTGAGGGCTGGCCACACCCCTCACCTCCAGACACCAGGTGACATAGCCCATTGAGCGAGCTGAGCCAGCAGGGTCACCTCAGTGGCCAACAAACCAAGTCCCCCACCCAGGGTTCCCTGGAACGTATTCACTGGGGCTGTATTACCAGTTCCCTTGTCCCTGGAGAGCTTGTCCTCCTTCTCCTCCCTCTCTAACGTGCTGCTGGAGGACGAGATGCTGGAGGCCGAGCAGTTGTCCTTCTCGTTCACCTCCTCACTCTGCCTCTCTTTCTCACTGAGGGAGGCTCGCTCTTCTGGCTCTTGCTCCAGGGCTCGCTCCACTTCGCTCTCTGCTCCCACGCAGGCTCGGGCTACTTCTGGGCTGGCCTCATCGGTACCCTGCCCCACTTCTGCCTCTGGTCCAGGCTCAGGATCCCCAACACTCGCTGGTGGAGACAACAACAATGGAGATTATAATCACAACAGGAATTTCTTGGGAATGTCAAGGGAAGTGTGAAAGGAGACAGGAGGTTGATTTCTTTTTCTAGATTTTTCTAGAATATTGTTAGTGGTGGGCAGATGTCTAAAGGTGATCCCCAGGATTCCCGTCTCCTGGTCATTCAGTCAAACCCTCTTCTAGGCACTGCTGGGAGGGGACATGCAGCTGACGGTGGAGTCTCGAGTCACTTGACTCTAAGATGTGGCGATTATCCAGGTGGCCTGAGACAATCTGGTGACACTTCGAAAAGCACAGTGTTTTCTGATGGGCCATAAAAAACAAAGTCAAAGGGGTACCTGGGTGGGTCAGTAGATTAAAGCCTCTGCCTTCAGCTCAGGTCATGATCCCAGGGTCCTGGGATCGAGCCCCACATCGGGCTCTCTGCTCAGCGGGGAGCCTGTTTCCCCTTCTCTCTCTGCCTGCCTCTCTGCCTACTTGTGATCTCTGTCTGTCAAATAAATAAATAAATAAAATCTTTAAAAAAACCCAAAAAACAAAAAACAAAAGTCAGAGAGGTAAGAAGCATGTGGCTTTAAAGATGGGGGTGGGGATGTGATGTGACAGACAAGAAACGTGAGTGGCCACTAGCTGTAGAGAGCAATTCCTGGCCAACATAAAATAAAAAACAGGAACTTTGGGCCCGAGAGCACAAGAAACCAAATTCTGCCAACAACCTAAATGAACCGGAGGTGGATTTTTCCCAGGGCCTCCCAGTAAGGGACAGGCCAGCCACAGCTTGAGTGGGGCTTCATGAGCCCCAGCACTGAGAACAAGTTGAACTCTGCTGGACTTCTGACCTACGGAAACTGTGAGATAATGAATGGGTTTAATTTGAATTGCTGTTTGTGGTAATTTGTTATGTACCAGGAGCAGCCCTGTGTTTTATTGGTGGCCAAACCAATGAGGACTGACGCCCTTCGCTTGAATTAGGTTTACTCGTAATTTGATTAGCCCATGATTTGGAAAGTTGTTCGGGAGAATCTCTCATGGGCACAGAACTATTTATGAACCTATCAGGACTGGAGATTTGATGCTTGTAGCAAGGTATGATGTTCCCATTCCCGTGTGGGACATCCTCTAGGGAATAGGAAAGTGGCATAGTATGGCTTTGCATGGTTTTCCTGAGCAAAATTCTCAGCTATGCACTGTATAGGAGTAGCTAAATGACAGAGAACACAAGAAGTTCTGAGCCAGCTGCCACATGTGAAGTCCAGAGGGAGACAGGTCACTCTTGAGAGTGTGACCCTCAGGGATGGGCAAAACCACATTGCTGGAATTGGGACAGTGTATCCCAAGAGTATGTGCTCAAGCCCCAAGCATATGCTACACAAATATAGAAATTCAGCGGGATCTGCACAGGACAGGACTGTAAGGAACCTGCCCAGACCTCAGAAGACCCCAGGAGAACAAGCAGATCAGGGCACTCCCTCCGTGGAGGAGACCTGCTGGCTCAGGTGAGTGGGGGCAGCTGGCAGTGGAATTTGCAGAACAGAGCTCCCAGCAGGCCAGGCGGTGCCATTCCTCTGGGAGAGGACTGCTCAGGCCTCACTGGGCAGGGAGCCCAGCTGCTTCCCAGCCAGAAGTCATTCTGCCAGGACTCCCTGGGTCCTTTCCCCCACCCCTTATCTGCTCTCAGGCTGCCTTCCTCTGAGAAAGAGGGAATTGGGGAAAGTGCAACATCAGCTTCTCCTTATGTCCTTGGGCAACTTCCAGCCACCAAAGGAAGAATGACTCCTCCAGGAGAGTCTCTCCAGTGTCCTTCAGGTAGGAACTGAGTGTAGAGGTCAGAAAGCCTCTCCTTCCTGCCTGCTCGAGGCTTCGTGACAGGTTGTATATTTTCTAGTCTAGTATGGGAACCTGCTTCCCAGGGAGACTGGAGGAAGCAGGCCGGGGCAGCAAAGGCCCTCCGCTATCTACTGGCTGTTCCTGTTGGCTGTCCCCAAGAACTGGTGATATGAGGGTTTCCAGGCCAAATTGCGCTCCCTGGTAGCAGCAGGAGGAAGCCAAAGGGCATACACCTTGAGCTCACCTACCAAAGCATGGTACTGGCGGACCCTCTTCCTCAAAAACAAAGACCGAACTGAGTACAGGGTAAGTGTGAATACAACCTCGGGAAAAATGCCCTTTGGTATTAAAGGAGATTTTCTGGTGATTTCTTCTTCCTCTGATAATGAAGTATTTATCGAGGAGCTACAAACACCCCTTCCTTTATGAGTACAGCAGAAGCGTCATGTTACCAATACCACCGTCATTCTTGGGTTGACAGAAGGCATATGTCCTCGCACACACTCACATCAGAAATAGCCACATCAAAACCCAAATGTGTTTCCAACCGTCTAGCATGTGGCAGGCATTTGAGTTTTAACTGGTCAGCATATGGTGAACACCAGCTAGGGTGCCTCCATGTGGCTTTGTCTGTGATGGAGAGATGGGTGTGGTGGGTTGCCAGAAGCCTGTGTCTACTCTCCATCCCCAGGAGAATGGGCCCACGAAGTAGGAAAGACCCACGTGTGGTGGCGGTTTGACTTCAGCCCACGTGCACACCGCCATCCTGTTTCCTTCCACCAAAGCAGCGACTCTGGCCCCTGAGGAGCACAGGTGCTACCGGTAACAGTCACGCATGTGCCAGAGAGCCACCCAGTCTTGTGACTAAAACACTCAGAAACCTCAGCCCCCCATGGAGTCATTTCTGTGTGTGAGCCGCACCGTCTGGTTTCTCCATGTCCTGCTGCTGGGGAGGCGGCTGTCTCCTAAACCCTGACCAGAATGCAGACTCAGCACCACCAGGCCCGACTGCAAATCTGTGGCACTGAGGTTGTCCTAGCGATGGACAAATAATAGTAACATACATGTGAGTCGAGCAAAACCAGCATAGCTAGAGGGAGGCGGTGCAAGAGCAAACACATGTGGCTCCTTCCTGACGACACCTGTCCCGCACACGCCAGGCAGCACCCCTGTCATTGACAGAACACACATCCCGGCTTTTTGAGGGCTCGCTCCTCAGCTAGGGAAAAGGGACATAAAAACCCATCCATGGGGATCATAGTCCTATGTCTCTGGTCATGCAAGAGAGGGTACTGGATAACAAGTGACAGGAGGTCACTGGAAGGAGCAGCCAGGACCATGGCACAGCCCTTTTGCAGCTGCATTAACCGAACACAGGAATGACAAGGCAAAAATCCCTGAGGGCTGAGACCTGACCTTCCTCCAGTGTCCGCGAGCCCCCAGCGTGGTATCAGGGCAACATCTACTCAGAAAGTCTTCGCTGATGTCCAGGAAGCTGGGATTGCACCCCAAGTTCCAGAACATTTCTGTTCCCCTCTCCCATTCTCCCTCAAAAGGTCCTCTTCTCATGGCCCCTCCACACACACCCCTCCATTCCTTGAGTCACTACCCTCTGCCAGGTTGCCCTGCTCTGAGCAGACAGGGGAAAAAGTATCATCTCCCTTCACAGAGTGCCCAGGAAGCAGGACGACCGTATCTTATGAGTCTTCAGGAACAGCCCTAAGACAGCTAAGACACTTGTCAACACCTAGGGGTGGAAACTGCTCACAACTTCCCCCAACTGCCAGCCCTCATATTTAATGAACCTTTCTGTGGCCCAATAACAGTGTTGGTGGTGAAAGACACAGGGATACATGAGTGACACAAGCGACAGACCCAGTGCTTGTCATCATAGGGATTATAGAGGAGCAAAGAGCCCATACGTGCCTGGCCATGGCCTTTGCATGGCAAAGGTGGGGGAGCCCTATCGCCAATGAACATGGGAATCTCAGCCCCTTGGCTCACCCTGACACAGTTAAACGTGTCTATCCATATGACAATGCTCTAAAAGCAAAAGCATCGTGGCCAGTGGTAGGGGTTGCGGGGGGGAGGGTATGACAAGGGACTTTAGCAATGCCTGAGAACGAAGGTAAGTTACTGTGCCAAAGTGACATTTAAGCAGGGTTTCCAAGGAGAAAATGAGTTGAGAGGGGCAAGAGTGGACGTGAGAACGTTCTGGGCAGAGGGAGGAGCATGTGCAGAGACGAAGAGACAGGGCATGCTGGAGGAACGCAAGCTGCGTGCATCAGAGCTCTGGCTGTGGGCCTTGCAGGGCGGGGTGAGGACCCGGGATGTCACCCTGAGGGCGGCGATGGCTGCTGTAGGTAGGGACAGGCAAGCAACTCTTGCTACTGAGATGGCTGGCACATGGCTGGGGCTATGGGAGAAGTGCCTCACTTGTGTGGAGTGCACAGCCCAGGAAGCAAGCCCTGCAGACAGAGACTGAGTCGGGAGAGATGAATGCCAGACACTGGGGCTCAACACACGATGATGATTAAAAACATGGCGCCAACGGGAAGCTGTTCCAATCCAGAGAGTCCTTGGTGGAGGTAGACTGTCAGCATCTGAGGAGAGCATGGGGTGTTGTCTCCCTCTGAGGACTGCAACTGAGCACCCCTCACTTCATGTCTCCTAAATGAGCACAACAACACCTCTGTAGGGAGGCCCCTCATGCTGCCGTCAGAGAGCAAGGCTGGGGAGGGAAGAGTGCAGGCCACGGTGCCGAGCAGGGCACCCACACCCAAGCGCACGCCTCTAAGGACCTTGAAGCCCTGCCTTTGGTGCAGGTTCAGAAGTGACCACAATTAACTAAATCTGCAAGTCAGGAGCTGCCAGCCACCCCCCAAACCCAGCTTTTCCATCACCAGCCATGCCCGCCCATCACCTTGGACAGAGGAAGGACGTAAGGGCCTGCCTGATCTCTGGGCCTGCACTTAAGGGAAGAGGAGTTGCGAGAAGTTCCTGGGCCAGGGGCCAGGTAGTCCTTCTTCCTGCAGGAGGCATGAGTACAGAAAGGAGGACATGGCAAGAAATGCCTGGCGGCATAAAAGGCATCCAAAACCAGGACCTGTCTTCCTGGACCACATCCTAAGCGAGCAGACTGATGGGATCCCGGCATTGCCAGAATGCACTTAGCAAAGGCCAGAAAAATGTATTTGGCCAGAACCTGCACTGACCTGATTCAAGGGGCTTTAAACTAAATTTTAAGGTTGGAGTGCAGAGAGGAGAAAAAGGAGAAAGAAATCAAAATTAAACTGCATAAAGGGATGTAGAAATGGATAATCTAGGTAACGTGAAAGAAATCACTGAAAGGAAGAGATCCACAGTCTATTCAGAAAGAAGTAACAAGGAGACTGGTTGTCGCCATATTGGGGATGGGCCTGTAACCCAAACATGGCCATAGAGGGGAATGCTTTATCCAAAGAAAACAGACTTTTCAGGACAGAGAGGCTGGACGTGGGATCAGGATGGGAACCCATCAACATGAGAACCACAGGGAAAGAGGGAAAACTTCACTGCTTTTGTTGAGAGAATATAAAAGAGGGCCCGGTCAGACTGTGGGGCTTCCCTCATGCAGATCACAGAACTGCGAGGGAGAGGAGAGAGAGCAGGCCCTGAGGAATTCAGCCAAGGCAGAGGACAACTTCTAATAGCTAGTTCTCCTTGTCCCTCCAAAAGCCCATCACCAACTTCTCATCTTGTCTGGAAAATCTCACTGGACATCAAGCCCTGTGTACTGGGTACCAAGAGCCTTCTACACACTAGTGCGTCCCAGGAACTGCATACACACCACTCCATGGAGTCCTCACACCAGGAGTACGAAGATTATTGTCCCCATATGAGAAGGGAGGACACCTGTCCAGAGAGGTTAAGCAACATGTCCAGGCTACACTATGGGCTGGTTGTTCATAGCTGCTTCTCCAGACCCACTCTCTGCTCTGCTCTGTGCCCTGGGGAGGCTGGATCCCCTCACTTTCACAGAGAAGTAGCAGCACGGGAGGGAGGAAGGAGAGGCTGGTGTGTTTATGCCTCCACTCTCTTTACGTGGGGCCTCAGTCTGGCAGAAGTGGTCAGGTCACCATTTCTGCCTTGTGCTCTCCTCCCCAAGGCTATGGCTCTTGCTGAGTCCCAGGCATGACCAAGTTCCTCCAGGCCTGGAGGTGGGAGCAGTGCTGTTCATCTCTGGGGGCTTCTTGATGGTCCTGGGACATTTCCCACACCTCCGGGAACTGTCCCTTTACAGGCAGCCTTCAGGCACCCTCTGAGTGTTCATCTCCTTCCAGCCTCACCGACAAGCAGAGCGGGGATTTGAACCCCACCAGAACTGACTGAGAAGCCTAGGCTGTTAATTACGATGGTCCACTCTGAGATGGGTGACTTATGCTGTAAAGGAGAAGCACAGAATCACTCCTGAAGAGACAAACACACAAATATAACACAACCGTTCCAGGTCCGCTTTCATCCATGTCCCTAACAGCCGAGTCCAGAGTGTCCAGTTGGAATCCCCAATCATGCAACTTTTCTTTGAAGAGATAAACTGCTGGTAGAAGGATCTGAACTTAATAAGTCTTTGGGTGGCTTCAATTGATTTCTGTCTGTGATGGTGTCTCAAAGACTCTGCCAGGACTTGGCTTTCTGGCAGGTCTTACGAAACCAAGGGCTGGGCCAGCCAATTCTATAACAGTTGCTCCAGATCATGTACATTCCAGGGACCTCCCCAGTTCAGAGCTAATAACTAACACCATCAACTTTAAACTTGTGGTTTAATCACATAAATGTGAAAAAGGTCCCAAGAGAAAAAGCCCACAACTTTGAAAATTCTTTAGACTTCGCCTTTGGTGCTGGGCCAGTTCATGCTAAGCTGTTCACTCAGATTCACTCTAGAGCAGGATTTCTTGGCCTTAATACCATGGATATTTGGGGTTGGAGAATTCTTGGTTGTGGGAGGGCTGTTCTGTGTTCTGCAGGGTGCTTAGCAGCATTCCTAGCCTCTACCCACTAGAGGCCAACACCACCACCTCCTCAGTTGTGACAACTAAAAATATCTCCAGACACTGTCAAATGTCTCTTGGAGGGAGTGGGGGAGTGGGGTGGCAGGGAGCACCCTATGTCGAGAATCTTGACCCTAAAGGAACAGTTTCATTAAGATGGACTCAAACTCAGCCTCTCAAGCTTTATACAAACAACCCACTTTATCATGTGCAAAATACTGATCCATCCGTCTAGTGTTCATGTGTCTTCTAAATTTAGCCCAGTTTTATTATGATTATCAAAATTGAGAGCTAAATTTTCTAAACAGGCTCAGCCTAAGCCACCTCTTAAGATGAAAACCATATGTGGCCAAAGTTACCTTCGGATGGGGCCAAAATTACCTTTGGAAGGTAGTAGGTAGGTAGGAAGGTAGGCATCATTTAGAAGACACCATTTTGTAGAAACCATACCAACCCTCAGGGTTCCAACAAGGTGTTTGCTTCTCTTTAGTGGAATGTCATAAGAAGTACTGGGCTTGTAGTGGGGGGTCATGTGACCATGACACACAAAACCTTACACTCTAAAATCACATTTGGTATAGCATGCTGTTCATACTATCCAAAGGCACACGAAAGCTAGGAATGACTCAAGAAAAAACAGATCTGCGACCTCCATATTAGGGCTTACATGGAAACCAACACTTGAGCTGGATATTGTACAGGATCAGAAGCCCTTTTCAGATTGTAATCTTCACTCCCCTGACCCATGACCCCCAGATAATGCTTCTGATGGAGTTCACCTCATTAAAGATGTACAGAATGTAATTCCACTGTATTACCATCTAGGACAAAAAAAGAAGTTTCTAGTTTCAGGTCCAATTATTGCAATATTGGTTAATGGACAGATCTGATTTCAACTATAAACAGAAAACGACAAAAAAAAAAGAAAAAGCAATTTAAGATTATTTTTTCATGTCTCATTACTCTATCTGTACTCTATCAGTGCTTTATCATTATCTCGAACTCAAACCTTATGACCCCAAACATCAACCCCTGCGTATGAAGACTTCCTTTGAGCTTGCTTAAATTCTCCTAAAATCAGATAGAGAGACATTGTCTTGGCTCAGGATTGCTTCAGGATCAGAACAGGATCAACTCCAATATTCATTTGTCTTTCCATGCCCAGTACGGCTGGTGGAATTCCTAGATAAACTGCATGCTCATTTTCTTACAAGAGCAAAGAAGAAGACAAGCCTTTCCTCAAGGTTGAAGACATTATCTAATTCTAAATTGCCAATGCATCTCAAGAGCACCTCTGGCCCTTGTCATGGACCCAGACATGGATCCATGACATAAAAAAAAAACCTATTTTGGAAAGTCTACACAAGCATTAAAATGGATAGTCCTGAGTAATAGCAGCTAGCAAATAAATTGACTAAACTTGAGGTTTCTTGTTAATTCACTTTTTCCAGCTCAGCAGGAAATAGTTACTTTTAAGTAGATGTTCTAATGTAATTAGCAGCAACACTCACTCAGTATTTATTGGTATCTCTGATGTGCCAGGCACTGTGTTAGGCATAAGGAAGTCAGATATGAAAAACAACTTCCCCAAAATATTTTTCAGGATAAAGTGGTCTATCCAAGAGATATTATGGGATCAAAACAACTATTATCTAAAGAAAATATTAGCTCTTCTTGCCAGCAGAGTCTGACCCCATCTAGGCAGAACCAGCTGGTCTAGAATGGGAGTACAACTAAAAATCTCACTCTTAAACTCTCACCCCAAGCAGTTGACCCTTCTTCACTTATATCTAGTCACTAATCCACTTAGTCAATAACTTAGTTTATCTGAACTTGTTAGCAAATTCATTCATAAACAAATGGAGAAAGATCCACTTAAAACAAGGGGTATTTTAATAGGTGGCTTAATATAATCTCAACTATCAATTTATCAAGAATCATCCTCTGAGTTTTCTTCCTCCATTAGGGTTAGATCCTTAGAAGGAAATAGCCCACATATGTCAATTCTCTGCAAAAGTTCCCTTTCTGCACTAAACCCACTGTCCTTCCTTCAGTCTTTAGAGAGTGGTCTATATTGGCAAATACATGTCCAATACATCATGACCCATGTAGTAAATTTCTGCATATAGGATAAAAAGCTGTCTCTATAGATAAGTGTGTCTGTGGGGTGCCTGGGTGGCTCATTTGTTAAGTGTCTGCCTTTGGCTCAGGTCATGATCAAGGTCCTGGGATCAAGCCCTGCATCGGGCTCTCCACTCAGTGGGAAGCCTGCTTCTCCCTCTCCCACTCTCCCTGCTTGTGTTCTTCTCTCACTGTGTCCCTGTCAGATAAATAAATAAAATCCTAAAAAAAAAAAAAGATTAGTGTTTTATTTTTTCATGCTATTTGTTCATTCACTAGATCATAAAACATTTACCTAATATCTATTTCTGCTCCAAGCATTAGGAGATAACAAAGGTGACTGTGGGCATGGACTCTCCTCTGGGAAGATGACACGGGAGAGGGGGGAAATTTTAACACAGAGATGTGGGGGACGGGGGACAATTTACTACATATACAGTGAGCTAAGCCCTGTATCCCTGGTATGCACAAGATGTAAGGGAAACACATAAGAGGAATCAAAGGAGGCTTTAGAGAAGATCCTTCAACTAGATGGCTAAGAGCTCAGAGGGCACCCAGTGGAAGAGGTCTTTTAAGCACAGAGGAAATGTGAGAAAACATAGCACCTTTCAGATAGCAACAGTGTTTGGCGCTGATGAAATGTAACATGTAGAACATGTTGTGGAGGCAAAAGACTGGTAGTAGAGATCAGATAACCAAAATCTTGAGTGCCCATAAGGACTTGTTATAGATAATGGAGAGCCACTAGAGCTATTTAAAGACAGATATATATATATATATATATATATATATTTTTTTTTTTTTTTTTTGGGTTGGGATGCTAATAAGAACCTGGAAGATATGAGATCTATTAGAAGCTATTGAAATGGTCCAGATGAGAGATGGTTAAGAGCAGGGTTAAGACAGAGGCAATGGGGAGACAGGAAAGAGGGCTGAGTTGAGAGAAAGGAGCACATGAACACTTGGTAACTGCACGGAGGTGTGAGCATTGAGGGAGTTGTCAAAAATTATATGCATGCTTCCAGCTTAAATGACTAGGCCAAAAGAGATGGTCTAAACCAGATGAAGACTGGAAGGTATGAACAGGTTTGAGGGGGTAGGGAGTTTATGGGTGAGAGATGGGCACAGCTCCCATCTGAATGTCCCTGATGGGCACCTGTTGAGTGTGGCATGTCTGCAGAACATTCAGATGCTGATGTCTAAGGAGGTTGGATCCATGTGTCCTAAACTCCAGAAGGCCAAGGCTGAAGATGCAGACCTGGTAGTTTTCATCAATGGCAGGGAGATCAAAATCACATGTGGGGATGTGAGAAAACAGCCAGAAGTTAGGCATAAAAACAGAGGGTTTTGGAGAAAGGTCCCTTGGAAAATCCCAATGCTTAGGAGGCAGGCAGGCAGAACAGTCAGTAGGAAGACTGAAACAGAATGACGAGAAAGACTGAGATAAGTGATGAGAAAACAGTGATGAGAAATGCAGAAGATATGACAGCCAAGTAACATGCTGAATCTGGAGATTATCTAGAGAATACATAAGGACCAAAAGCTGCCCAGTCTAGAGAGTCAACGAGAATCTACTGGAACTTCCAAATGGATCTGGCAGAGGCAGCTTTCTCAGAGGATGTTCCAGCTTCAGAAGGCTCTAAAGATTCGTGCCATGCTCAGAGGCAGATAAGATGCACTGCAGGGTCACCGACCCCTGGAATTCTCCTGCAAAAGCATACTTTAGGGACTGGAAGATCAATGTGTGATTGTCCTGCCACATTGCAAATAGTGTATCATTTGGCACAAATGCCTTATCAGGGTGGGTGGGGGAAAATCAGGGGTGGTAGAGTGGGGGCAGGGTGGTAGAGTGGGGGCAGTGGTGCTGGAGGGAAAAGTGGAATGGCAGAGGCTTGATCAAGGTCCTGACCACAGCTAGGACTGCTACAAGGAACTGGGTAATTATTCACCTTTGTTATTTCTCAGTTCTTAGTCAACAACTCTGGAAATTCAAAGTACCACACTGACTGAAGAATGCTCAATGTTCCTACCTATAGAGGCCTCCTGAATGTCCCCAGGAGCATTAACCCAAGGCTCTCACCTGGGATGAAAGGCGCTGACGTCTTTCCAGATTCCCTGTTAGTGCTTCCAGATGCAGACAAGCTCATTCACCCCCAGGGCCTGCTCCAGAATGGGTCCTGTAACTTCTGATGCACTTTCTTTTTGTCAAGTAAGAACAAGCTAATTCCTATTCTAAAACTGAATATTTTGTTTCCATTAAACAGATTTTAAGATGCAAATTTGTAAATGTTGGTTAAAAACGATTATAATGCAATCTTGGAAACAATTCTCCATGGGCCTCTCCTGTTTCTGCAGTCTTACAAGCAGAGGCATGGACAGTCTTTGCTCTGGGATATCTTTCTGAAGATGTGTGCATAGTGAATGGCCTTGGAAGGCAGAGATGGTGCCTCCCCATGGAGCAAAGGACTGGCTGGTTTAGCGCTTGCTGTGATGAAGATAAGGTCTCCCTCTGCCCACTATAAAAGATGAGCGGTCCCTAGGCTCAAGGTTCCTCTCTGTGTATGCAGCCATCACTTGGACCTATTTGCATCAACTTGAAGGAACTGGGGCTTGGAGAAATGGCACAGATGCTGATACTTTGACTACTACTGTTGCTATGTGTAATCAAGTCCATTGTCTCCGACCCTGCAGTTTCATACCTTGTGCCTCCATCCACAAAGCTGTGGCAGACTAACTTATTAACTGACAAGCATACTTCAGAGTTTTTGACACCTAATTACTACCTGTGAAATGATCATGTTGATCACACAATACCATTCCTTAATGTTTCCAGCCCATTCCCTGCCTTGTCTTCACTTAAGCATACTTAAGACTCATATATGCTCTACTTCAAAAGGATTCAAGACTATGTCTGAAAATATGGCGCATGAAATCACGCTGCAGGCCACTGTCATATTCTATAGGAGAAAAAAAGGGAGAGTTTTACCCTTCTCCATTTTTAGAGACAGAGAAAAAGCGAGGCAGGAAAAGAGAATGATTTGCAAGGGCTCATAAAGCAGTTCCACGGCAGGTGTAGCCAGCAGTGCCTTGGGCTTGGGGAGAGTTTCTGAGAGGTTCTAACTGACCAAATGGCATCAAGTCGCAGCCGTCAGGTGGAGTGTGGGGGAGGTGGGGCTGCCCTGAGTCACATTAACCACAAGGAATCTAGTTTCTTGCCAGTGCATGAAATACTGGACTGGAGGCGTCCAAAATCTCTATGCAAGGGAACCAGCATGCATTACGCTGATGACCGATGATATTCCATCGCTACTGTGCCAACTGGAAACAGGATACCAGATGTTTTTGATTTCTGCCATGTGGATTGGGTAACTCAGGAGAGTGTCTACACCTGAAGGAGACTCAAAACATGTCACACAAGGCGACAAAGGTGCTCAGTCAATGACTGGTAACAATGACAAAAGCTGTGATGATGAACGATGCCCACGTGAAAAATGATTACTCACATAAGCCAATGGAACATTTCAGGATATAACTATAGGCTATATTTTATTTCCAGGTGAGAAGATAAGGTAGCTAGAGGAAGAGTGCTATTTACCAGCACTTTAAAAGCTTGGATCTATGACAGAAAACATCGTACAGCATGTCAGTAATTTCTGTAAATGCCTCCAGGTGAATGTTGGTGAGTAGGCCATGGCCATACAGGTTACAGTGTAGATCTCCAAGGCCCAACAAGACATTTGGAAATATCTAGGAATCCAGGTATGGGAAGGAAAAATAAACCACCATTGAAAATATTTTTCCCTGACATAATACAGTGTGGGAAAATTTTCAAATGCGTCTCTAAAGTATGATTTCTGTGTGCATTGTAAAGAGCACTGAGCTAAAAATAAAAATAATCTAGCCATAATGTATGCTTTCATGGCTGCATTGAGGGCAAAAGCCACTTGTGGTCTCATGACAGCAGCTGCTTTTGAACGGGAAAGGTAATTTCTCTCCACTTAGCCTTGGGGTGGACTCCGTGGTATCAGTCAAGGAGCAAGAAAGCCACCCAGAACTAGCCTCCAGGAAAGGTAGTTCCCCACAGGGCCACCTGACAGGGACCAACATCAATGCCCAGTTTTGAGATGGATGATGTCTCCATTTTGTTTCCACGAAGTAAGTTATGTGGATCTGGGGTACCCACTGGGGTAACAGGTTACTGGGTTTAAATGATTTCATTTGTGGGTACGCAGATTACTTCTGTTCCTCAGCAACTTTCTCAAGAGTCATAGCAAAGAATCCGCTCCCAATAAGAATACTGAATCTTTTTCTCTAATTAGTGAGAATAACTTATTTCCAAAGACATCTGCGAGTTTCTGAAAATAACCGGAAGTAAACTTACTAGATATTCTGATCTGTACTACTAGGGCTGAGTGAAAATAAGGCAAGGCTAATTAAGGCAATGAAGAGAGAGGTCCTTTATGTTTACCTAAATTGGGGGCTGATTGTCTCCATGAATTGCAGCACAGTGCAAATGAGAACACATGTATGTGTTTGCTCCTCACTTGGGCCTGGTAGTTTCACACAGAGGAAAAATATTCAGACCATCACCATGAAGTCTAGGCAGTCCTGGGACACACATCTGCTGGGAGCCACAAGAGGGCCAGATGGAAAAATAATTCAAGCACACACTGACGCGATGGTGGGGGCAGTGGCTTAAAGTTATACAAAAGTCAGAGCAGATTTAGCTGGGAAAGGCTTCTGGCTGAGGGACCTCACTAGATGGCCCATAATGCTATTGGCATTTTAACATTTACCTTTCCTTCTTTCTAAATATATTTTGTAAGAGCAAAGGTAAAGGAGGGGTTTAATGCTTTCCTATCTTCTGCTAATAAAAATTCTGTAGAATCTTTAATAAACCAAAAAACCATAAAGTGACCTTTCATCCCGAGATATATATAATTCAGTCGCAAATATCAGTTTTTCCTCTCTTTTGCAAACATAACTCTGAAATGTAGGCTGCAACATATGTAGGAGGTCAAAGCAAAGGGATGGTACAGTGTGAACGTGATCACTACCACAAATACCGGGGTGCTGTGATGCCCTCATAAATGGCTGGGTCGAGCAGAAAAATATGGCTTCTACCCCCAGGATGATGTCCCCTCGTTCTGCAAATGGTGTTCCTTCCCATCTATCTGAATCTCAGTAAAATATGGGTAGCAGCATCTCCCGCGCCTCCTCGGATGCTCGAGGAGGGGTTGAGTAGTAGCATTTGTGAGGAGGGACAGAGAACTACAGAAGCGTGAAGATGATCACCCTAGGATTCCACAAGGAGAGAGAATGAAAGAGCGAGTCAGCCCCGGGCCCGTTTGGACCACAGAGTGCCAGGTGTTTGGAGCGGGACAAACATCTGGATGTGTCATCAGATTTTCTTTTTATTCTTCCCCCAGATGTTGGGACATTGCAAATGTGAGGGATAAGCAAAAAACTACTGTGAGCCTTTAATAATGGAAGCTGGTAAGAAGAACAGACTAAGAACTGGAGACTAGTAGAAGGTTTCAGAGAACCACAACCAGCTAGGCTGACAGAAGGCTTGCTGCCAGCCCAGCTTTGTGTTTCTGCCTTTAGGGCTAAGGTCTCCAAATGGGAAGGTAGTCTCAGCCCCTTTCTGAGACCACCCTCTTACAGCATTTCCTCTTATACACTTCCAATCGCCAATTATGCCTTTCACCAATGTATTAGGACACAGGTATCAGATTGCTTGGCTGGTTCCAACTGATGTGGATAATTAATGTATGACGGACAGCTTTCCGGATTTCACAGGAACCACTACTTTGTTTTTTTAGACAAAGCAAACATGATACGATGTTATTGCATTAATTTGTAATAATGTCTCATTTTAAGCCCAGCATCCCTACTTCAGATGAGTGTGGTGTGAATTCTGTCAAACATTCTCTCAGTCTGAGTCAGTTCTCTGAAGAGGAAAAGGACACCTACTATTAATCTCTCTCAAAGCATACTGAAATAACTTTATTTTCCCCAATGCATATTGCATGTACCCCAAATAAGTATCTTCTGTCTTCTTACTGTAGTTTAACATATTCTGCCTTTTCGGGTGCCTGGGTGGCTCGGTCGGTTAAACATGTGCCTTCAGCTCAGGTCAAGATCCTAGGGTCCTGGGATTGAGTCCTGCATAGGGCTCCCCGCTTGGTATTGGGCTCCCTCCTCAGTGGGAACTCTGCTTCTTTCTCTCTCTCTCTCTCTGCCCCTCCCCCCACTCATACTGTCTCTCTCTCTCTCTCTCCAAAATAAATAAATAAATAAATAAATAAAATCTTTTAAAAAATATATTCTGCCTTTACAATTGGACAGAACAATTTCGAGTTTGACCATCCCCAGGCAAAATTCTTGAGGAAATGTCTTTTCATCACAAGCATCAAGAAGACGAAAAGTTTTGAGGACAAACAATATTTATAGATACTGACAATTCTCTCTCAGCTTGGGGCCGCTCTGTATTTCCCAGTTTAGACAGCCATTCCGCAAACTGGAGAGGGTACAACTCTTAGAGTTAAAAGTCCCCAGATTAAGTGGTGAACCGCAGCTTCGCAGGGGAATGGTTTTCATCTCGCTTCTGGCAATATCACAATTTAGATCAAGCAGGGATACCAGGCAGGGGCTGGAAAGCACAGAGCTGTCACAGAACAGTCTGTTTATCTGAGTCTTCGAGTCTCAGGATTTTCAAACCAACATTACTCATCTATGACTGACCCATCTGCCTGGGACAATCTTCCCCAGCTCGGGGACCAGCAGGAACTGGACATGATAGAAAGCCGCAGGGAAGCCAGCCTGCTCCTACAGAATGAGCCCCGAGGCTTGGAGAGCCCGCGAGGACTTGGACGGACAACACTGTTCCGTTACATCCAGTTCTGCTGAGGTCATGCAGTGCTGCCTCGCTGAAATTCAACTTGACGCCATATTTAGTCAGTACCTCTGAGAGTTAAAAGTTGAGCTTGTCTGTTGTCTTCAGTTGGCCAGGCTGCAAGCCATAACACCCGGTCACACTGAAAAGTGCTAGCTGCAGGCTCGTCAACACACGGCATAGACGCCAGTGCCCAAGACCCATCCTCTCTGTTAATATGAGAGAGAACGGACCCACCATCCTCAGAGCCATCAGGAAAACATCTGATGCTTCAGGCTGCAGCATACAACATTGTTTTTCTCCAAATAAAGCTAAGATGACAGACAATCTCTCCAGAGAGAGCCCGTCTGTCTCCACACAAGCGTCTACACCCACACCACACGCGCCAGTAATCGCTACTATCTTCCCTTTCTTCTGATTCAATGTTTAACTCCTATTTCCACTGGGTCTGCATTTTTTCTTTGCTTGCTTTGATTAATTTTATTCTCCATCAGTTTAATTGGAAACAGACCCATAATTCCCAAGGTCAGAACATTTTAAAGTGGCCACTTTATTGGGCAGAGCCAATAAATAAATAATATCCAAATTATAGGGTTCGAAGTTAATACCCTGTGATTAAGGAAGAAAATGGCCAAGGAAGCTTGCACTGACAATCTTCACACACAATTCTGCTTTCACAGAAGTGACTCTGAAGGCAGCTGGTTTATTCGCATGGTGCAGTTGTCCTGAGTTTACCCTCGGTGACTACTCGGTACCACTCTGCATGGAGTAATGGTCCCTACTGCCCAGAAGCTTAACACGAATTACCCCATCAGAGTTCCCTCCACTCTCCTGGCACTCACCTTGGGGATGCTGAGCTGTTCCCAGAGAGGAGGAGGATCCCGGGAGAGCCTCTTCTGAGTCTACAGACGGAGGGCTACAGCGAGGGGTGGGGGAGGAAGGGGCTGCCCGGGAGGTCAGGTCCAAGGAGAGGTCACCTCTGCCCCGGCTCGCACTCCGGCTTCTCAGTTCCTTCTCATGTGCCTCGGCTGCCAACTGCTCCAAGTATTTGTATCTGAAAGTTAAATTCCAAAGGGTTTCCGTAAAAAGAAAGAGGAGCCTGTGGCCGGTGCTTGTTTATGCCTGAGACACCTGCAGAGTGAGCTGGTTTCCTGATGCACAGAGCACAGCGCGGGCCGGCTGGAGGGCCGGTCTGCCAACAGCAGCCAGCAGAGCCAAGATGCTAATGATTAAAAGCCCCGCATCATTCGTAACCAAACAAATTGGGAGAAATGGCAACATCACACAGTCTCCAGATCCTGGATCACTGCTGCAGAATCCGATTTTGCTCTTTTAGGAAACATTTGTACAAATAAGCCAAACAGCAATAATGCCCATTACAGAGCCCCAGCAGTGACAGCTGAAAACCACACGCACTCCGGGCTTGCAGCTGTGAGATGGGAGGGTGCCTTGGTGAGGCGGGGAGAAACAATGCCCCCCAAATACCAAAAGGGCTTGTTGGACGAAGCCCTCCCTGAATTTCTGAACCTGCTTCAATGTTAACAGCAATACGACTGGAATTCACTTTGTTCTCTCCGTGTCGACCATGGAAACTTTTTTATATTCTAAAATATTTCTGAGTAGGACTCAGACATCCAATAGCTTGGACCTGACGTCACATATAGTTTTTTCATCAAAGTCAGTTTAAAAGAACAAAGATACATCTGTTTTGCATTTCAGGCAGGCAGAACCCACTAACTGTTTATTAAGACCAGCTACCAATCATATTCCTCATAGTGCGCTTTATAGATCAGACCAAAATAACTTTGAAATATGTGCCTCTTCCAGATGTCTGCTAATTTTACCCACCATTATTTGTTCAGAAATAAGTTTCTGAACTCAGCTGTAGCAGGTTTCTATCGCACCATCCGCTGGACTCTGAGACAGGTTATTCAAGACCCTCACTCCCATCCAGCCAGATTCACTGCTGTGGTTCCTCCCAACAGGCAAGCCCCCCGAGACTCCAGCCCACTGAAGCCCCCACCAGACACTGCACACAGTGTTCCAAATTCACCCACATCAGAAAGGCAGAGCGTATACATGAAACCTTTCAAAAGAATGCACTGATAAAGCATGCAGTTTTTCATGCATCCGGAAGGTGGGTGGGGCTCTCCCAGGTCTGTCGGTCTGTCTGTCCACGGTCATCACCCCTGCTCCCTGCCAGTCCAGAGGCAATCTGCCCTGTGGGCCAGGCTCGCATGCGTGTATCCCTCAGCGAGGCCTGCCTTGACCACCACAGCTGGAAGTGATCTTGGCCTTGCCTCTGAACTCATGTCGGATATGTAGTCCATTCAACTCAGATGGCATTTTACATTTACTGCCTGGCATATTTAGTCATCTTTTCACATGTGTGTGTCTGTTCTCAACAAGCAGATAATAGGATTTCTGAGAACAGAAGATCACCATCCTTTGTTCTTTCCCTCAGCGCCTTGCATTAGCCCAGCCAAGGAGAAGCAGGCAAGGCATGCGGCACCCTGCCTACTGAGGTCTCTCTGCAGCCCCGGAGGCCAGGGTGGCAAATGAACCCATTTCACTTGTTGGGGGAGGGAGCCTCTTCTCGCGGTGAATGTCTGATAAAAGACGTGTGATGGGTCTGCATACGAGAACGTCTGGGGCATGATTTGAAGGACAGCTGCCTCATGGTGACAGGGCAGGGGAACTCTGCCCAGACAGAAAGCTTCAGAAACTCCGGACTTCCCTTGCCAATGATGTCCCATCTCAAAAGGCAGGAGAGGTAACAAAAGGAAGCTATTTCTGAGCTTAATTGGACCAGCAAGGAAAACCACCTAGCTGTGCAATCTTGGAAGAAGGTGACCTTGAGGGCAAGAGTCAGAGCCCCAACGGGGAGCATATTCTAAATGAGGTGGTGTCCCCTTCAGGCCAGGAATGCTGCAGGCCCGGGAGGTATGTGGGAGGTATGGCCCCTCTCTGAGTCCAAGCCTTCTGCCACAGGAGAAAGGGGCAGCCGAGAAATGGAGCTCGGACAAGGAGATCCAAGGCTCCAAGCCAGGAGGCCAAGCCAATGATGAAATTCATTTCAGGGGTCACAGCCCTGGACCTGGCCTCTCCAAAGCCTTACCTGCGGGAAGCCAGACTAGCAGGGATGTGAGGGTTCACCCCACTTTCTAGGGGACGCCAGGGGTTGTTCATACCGGGTCTGGATAAATAGGACTCAAGGTTTCCTACCAGATCACAGATGTCATCCAGAGAGGATCCAGGGGACATGGGGAGAGTCGAGGATTTCATATGAAGTCTTCTGAGGCTTATCTGGTAGACAAAAATGGTGGGGGACAGGGCCTGGGGACTTGTTCGACGGGTCTCAAGTTTCAGTTTTACAAGATGAAATGAGTTCTGGAGATGGCTCAGACAACAATGGGACCATCTAACACTATTAATTGTATATGTAAAATGGTTAAAATGGTAAATTTGATATTATGGGTATTTTGTGACAGTTAAAGACTTATCTTTTTATATTTATTTCTTTATTTTTGAGAGAGAGAGACTATGTGCACATGTGCATGCTGTGGGAGGCGGCAGGGGGGACAGAGGGAGGAGAGAGTGAGAATCTCAAGCAGTCTCCATGCCCAGCATGGACCCTCACGACCCTGAGATCAAGACTGGAGCTGAAACCGAGTCGGATGCTTAACTGACTGAGGCACCCAGGGGGCCCACAATTTAAGACCTATAAGAAAGGGCAGGGACAGGGGACACCGAAGTCAAGAGTGACTAAATCTTTGTGAGAGATCAGTGCCCGTGTCTACCTGCAATGGGCCAGAGAGGTGAGGGGACCTGGCGGGCCTGGGAAGGGCTAAGCCACCTGGCATTTATGGGCATAGGGAGGAAGCTCGCCCTATGTCACCATATTCCCTTACAGACAGACTCTGAGTGCCCTGAGAGGCCCAACAGTACCTCATCACAGGAGCCCAGCAGTCCATGAGATGATGGTCATAGGTCCCTGTGGCTTTGCAACAAAACCCCCACCCGACAGACCCTCCTGAAGTTTCCTGTCTGCAAAGCATTGGGCTTTCCAACCACAGACCACAGCCTCAAAGAAAGACTTTTCACCTTTCCCACTTTCAGCTAAACATTCCCATTTATCCTACCTCTGTCCATATCTTTTGTTTATTCATTCCTCTTTTCATTATTTATTGAACATTTGTTGAGTGCCTGTCATGTGCTAAGAGCTGCCGTAGGTACTAGAGATTTCATAATAAACAAGGAACCCCCCCCCCCCCCGCCTCGTGGATCTCACAGTTCAGTGGGAGAGATAGACAAACAAACCTTAGGAATGAATTCACACATCCGCCAAGGTCATGGGCTGCAGGGGCTGGTAGGACGCTCGAGGGAACATACAGAAATTGCTTGACTTGAGATTAACCCAAACCTACTCACTGATGACTTTTCCTGCCACTCTTCTACTTGTGAGCTCTTCCTTACGTTAAACCAAAATCTGGCTCCTTCTAAGTTCTATCTGTCTGAGGACAGATCCTCAGACCTGCTAAGCAATGCTCAGAATTCTCTCTTACTGCTTCACTCATCACTTACATGGGTCACATCTCCAGTCCTAGCCCAGTCTGACCTTCCCCTTGCGCTCTGTTCCTATAACCCCCACTTGTCACAGGCATTCCAATGCCACCCCCCTCAGACCAATCCCTGCCCCAACCCTACCCCAACATACATTCAGCCTTGATCTCATTCCTTCTTATTCCCTTAGAAAGATTACTTGTGAATGTCACTTAATCATGAACAGATAAAGCGGAAATAGCAGATAAAATCGGAAGTAGCACCTCAACAGAAACTTATTCTGGGTCTGCACTATTGTCAATAAAATAGTTTTGCCTGAGATTATGAAATGAGATAATGGGAAATCAATAAAAATAAAATCAAATGTGCCTGGATGGCCATTACATCTCAAAATAGCAAAGCCACATTCATCTTGTTATACTACAAACCTTAAAAAACCCTCTGCTGTGACTCTGGCCATTTTTCTCTGAGTCATTGTATTTAGAATAAGAGACATGGGACCCAACAAACACACCTGGCTCTACCAAGAGTTGCTAGGGACACCTGGGTTGCACAGTTGGTTAAGTTATCTGACTCTTGGTTTCAATAATGACCTCAGGGTCATGAGATCGAGCCCTCTGTCCGGCTCTGTGCTCAGTGGGGAGTCTGCTTAAGTTTCTTTCCCTCTCTCTCTCTGCCCTTTTCCCTGCTCTCTAAAATAAAAGATGTTAAAAAAAAAAAACCTTTCTAGATGGAGTCCTCTTATTTTTTAAACTCTTTCCACCTCTGACTTACAGTTTACCCATTCATTTCTGAATTCCATTGCACTTGGAGATCTTATCTTTTCTTGGTCTACCAGAAAGCCCCCAAAGCTTTCCAAACAAGGACAAAAGTTTATATCCTTCTCTCCCTTCTTCACCAGGTAACTCAAGAAGCAAACTAACCAAGAAAAGTGGCTGGTCCAAACCAAAGGGAAATTCTTGGCTGCTTCCACAACCCTCCATGTAAGCAGAGATGGGGTCCACATGAGGC
Organism: Mustela nigripes; assembly: GCF_022355385.1. Lineage (NCBI taxonomy): Eukaryota > Metazoa > Chordata > Mammalia > Carnivora > Mustelidae > Mustela > Mustela nigripes. Next base: position 55,985,967 of record NC_081564.1, on the reverse strand, counting down.
CATAGAAAGCTTGCTCCTGCACTGGTGAAGAAGGCCCAGGCAGATGGCTACATGGGGCAAAGACTGATGTCAGAACAAGAGGAACCAGGAAACGAGTGGCAAACACCCCTCTGTGTAGGTTTTCCAGGCATGAGTGATGCTGTGATTTGATATCCAGAGAGGGAGCCTTCAATGGTTTGGGAAAATTCTGAGATCAGTCTGAGCCAGTACAGGCCTTGATATCTCCCCAGAAGCTTTCAAATTTTGCTTGTGCAGACATAACCTGACAGTCAAGTTGTCAAAAGCTAAAAAAAAAAAAAAAAGCTTAAAAAAAAAAAAAAAAAGAAGTTTCTGGAGGTAAGCTAAAAAATAAAATGAAATTTGGTTTGGTTTCTTAAGCCTAGGCATGAAGTTGATAGCATTTTCAGTAGAAGTCTACATACCCCAGTGTCAAAAAGGGTATGAATTAGAAAAACAGGAGTTTCTTGTTTCTTTTGCTCTAAATTTGCTGGCTGCAACTGGTTATTATGATGGCAATAATCTAATAAAACACTGGAATTAAAACAATGCCATAGTTTTGCTTATAAGTCTGACCTAAGCATCTAATTTTTTTAATTGGACACAGGCAGACTCTACTCTTCCTGCTCTCAGACTGTCTTGAACTATTTAGCTGAAGGTGTCTAAGGAAATTCAGCAAAATTCCACTTATTGGCATAGTTCACAGATGGTGAGTTTCCCCACAGGTTCTAGTAAGAAATCGTCCTTTCCATTGCTCCGTGTAATATCGCCATCTAGTGGTAGAGGGAATTACTACAGAGTCAAAACTCGTCTTGCAGGTTTACTTCCAGAAAGTTTCTTTTGCTTATCCTAGTTTATCAGACATTGAATACATTCACTTTGGATATTTTAGTAGGATTCATAGCATGCTGCCATAAAAAAATAGTTTACATCTCAGTATTTTAAATAAATCTGTGGGTTTATTTGCTCATTTATTCCATATATCCTTCGTAAGTATCTACTATGTGTCAAACCCTATGGAGGGCATTGGGACGACGAGGAAAATGAGACATGGTTCCCGCTGTCTAGGAACTGAGAAGAGTTCAGTAGGGAGACAGGTAAGTGATCAGGCATATCCTGCAAGAGTCTTAAGAATGTTTGGCACCTCGGCCAGCGTCTGGCATAGTGTATGCGTTCAAATATTTGTAGAAGGAATGCTGAATGAATGACGTGGAAGCACATAGTAGGGACTCCTACCCCAGGCTCAGTGGCGGTAAGTGCAGGGTATTTAAAATACATACCATGTATCAATATGCCAAACTATCGTGCTCATGTGGAGAGGAGTCTGGAGGAACAGACATATACTTCACACCATGATGGCACTAAACAATAAATCTGTACTTTCTTGGAAAATTTACATAGCTAGGACACTCTATTCCGCAAAATACCAGTTACCCAAAGTCTTAGGCATCTGAAGTGAAGTTATTTACTTTAATTAACACAGTCTCCTTGGCACGCTTGCTTAAGAATGCACAATCAAGTGCCATTTGGTTATAATGGGAAAGAAGAAATATACAAACCTTTCTTCTCTTGCTTGTCTTTGCTCCTCTCTTTTGTCTAAATACTCTCGGCTGAAGGAAATATGCAGGAGAAACAAAATAAGAAAGGAAAAGAAAAGAATTAGATGCTCATGACATTGCCAAGAAATTATTGACAGTATATCATGAAGGACTCCAGTGCCTCATAAATGGAAAGTGGTTGTGTTGGACATATATATACATATGCATATATATACGTATATATGTATACATACACATACATATATACATATATATACACACATACTTTATATATGTTTATATATTTAGTACTTTATATATATTTAGTACTTTAAAAGTACTAAATATAATGGATTTCCTATAAAAGCACAGGGATGAGAATGGGGAGACTCTACAATTGAAGAAAGGAGAATTTAGATGTATATGGGGGAGAAAGGAGAAGAAAATACTTTTAAAAATGTCAAACAACAGACAAGTAACATATGACAATTACAAGCAAGCAAAAAGTTTTCAGAGACGATTAATGTCCAGTCAAGGCTCCACAACTCCTGGTAGGCTCCACAACTCCTGTCTCAAAGAACTAAATCTGGGTGGGTCCAGGCATCTTGGCCATTTTGTGTTGTACTCTGCAGTTTGGACATCATTCCACAATGCAGGCTTCTTTCTCTGCATCCTTCACATTCCCAGTTTCTATGCAGGGATCATGGGAGGCTCTTACTTTCTACATTTTCTTGTTTGCACTCACAAGAGGCCAAACTTCATCCAATTTTAATGTGTGTTGTTCTGTTCCTGCTGCTGAGATGCCAGCTTGAATCTAAGTTTAAGACTTAAGATCAGCCGCTTCTCAGTAGAACACTTATTCTCCTGAAAAATTATGAATTCATGGTTTTCTAAACTGGACCTCACAGTGTGGTTGAATATTATCCCCCTTCATGCACTGATGAAGGGGACAGTAAGAGCAATTAAAGCAGATTAGGAGAAGGAGAAAATGCAGCAAAGACCCAGATTTGTTATCATTAGTAAGCACCTGTCCTCATCACTTTCCATATTAGAAATAATACATCCCATAACACAGGAAGCTAAAGATCATATTCAACAGATAAGGATGCTTATCTTTAGTAATAATTTAATAATAACATATTATAAGGATGCTTATCTTTAATAACAATTTAGTAATAATAACAACAGATAAGGATGCTTAAGGGAAAAAGTACAAGAAGACTGAGTAACTTAAATAAATTAATAAAATGGCTGAAGAAAGGTCAGCCATTTGGGTAATCCCAGGGAGAACTAGATAAAGCTTTTCCTATTTCTTTTTTTCAATTTCTTTTCATTCATATCCTAAGACTTTCAGGATGGAACTACAGTAATAATTAAAGCTGTATGTGGTCTGTCCTGATGATCAGGATTCCTTCTTGGACAGGGTTGTTGTGCCAGGATCTGTGTCGTAAATGAAAAGTGAGACCCACTTGGGACCAAAAGCAAATAGTGGATAGTTACAAGTACAGCATCTGCCTATATACATACATACATACAGCTTAATATATAGTATAATGCACTCCTGTCCTGTTCTTCTAGGGCTCTAACTATATGACTGTGAGCCATTCTCTTATTGCTCTATAGGTCCCTAAGAGACTATATTTTTTCCAATGTTTTGTTTCATTTTTTGGATTGGATAATATTTCTATTGTTCTATTTTCCAGTTTATTGACCCTTCCAAATTCTCTCATCTCCATTCTGCTATTGAACCCATCCAAAGAATTTTTCATTTTGATTACTGTATTTTTCAGTTCTCTAGGTATTTCCATTTGGTTCTTCTTTATAACTTCTATTTTCTTTACAGAGACTTATCGTCTCATAGTTTCAAAAGTATTTGCCTTTACATCTTAGAACATGTTTCTCGTAGCTGAAACTGATAATTTCTTTGTGTGATAATGACATCTATGTCCTTTTGTAGTTAGCCTATTTTGATTCTCTTTTCCTTCAAGATTCTCCTGGTTTCTTTGTGTGACAAGTTACTTTGGATTGCATTGAGAACATTTTAGATATTTTGAAAGGAGACTCCGGGTCTTACTTGAATTCTATGAAGAACCTTGTTTTCCTTTAGCAGACAATCAACTAGGTTAGGCTCAGCCTTCAAATTCCGACTGCCTTCTGACAATGGTTCCAATATTGGCTTAGTTTCCAAATATTTTTAATTTTCTCCAAATCAAGCCCCGGTGTGTACCCACCTAGTGGCCAGTCTGGGACCTGAGTGGTACTCCACCCTGTATGTTGCTCTCCAAGTCTGTGGCATGCTGTTTAGGTTTTAAGCCACATGTGCACAACTGGAGACAAGCTAGGAGTGCTCTCTTGATTACTCTGCTCTTTGTGACTTTCCTGTAATTTTCTGGCTTCCCTGGTTCCCCCTTCCTGCTCCTCTAGCCAAAAAGCTTGGGCTTTATTTTCTATGCTCTGCAGTAACTTCATCTGCACTCATCTGCAGTGTGTGTGTGTGGGGGGGGGGGGTCATTTCTCCCCAGCATTGTGCTCTGTAACAATATAGCTTCAAGGCTGGGGTAGGAAAGAAGGGCAAAATTATGAAAAAACAAAAAAACAAAAAAAAAACAACAACCCAGGACATTACTCCTGTTTCTCTTAGGACCTCTATTTCCTGCTCCTTGGTCCAGAAAGAGAGGCCTTCTCTTCGAGTTTCTCAGTTCACACTTAATATGTGTTTCTGGGTTTTAGGATACTTCTGAGGACACACCAGGTGACAGTGGAGGAAAACAAGGCTACACTCACTGGCTTGGAACTTGGCAGACTAGCCTCTGTGCCCAGTTCACGTGCTCCCTTTCACAGTTCAGAATTTTCAGGTTCTGTTCAGGGTTTCTGGATGCATTCAGTGATGTAGCAGGAGAAATGGGGACGATACATGTTCCATCTTCGCCCGAACTGGCACCCTGGTTTTTCCAACAAAATCTGTATATATGTAAACAAATCTCTGAATCTTCCACGTGTTTCAGCCAGATTCTCGGCTGCTACTTGGTGGCAAAATATGGAAATCTTTCAGAAAGTCCTGGCCAGGAAGGATTTCATCTGCTCCAGTGGTTTTACAAATTGGTCTTTCCAGATGTGACAACTTCCACAGTTATTTCATGAGAAATGGTGCAGACAGGTGTGGCATTTCCGTGTATAATTTGGGAAAAATCTCACAGCCCAGGATACGCCATGCAATCACAGTGGAGGGATGATGTTGGTTTACTTCATGCAGGCTGTTAGCCCAGCCTTACAAAAGCCAGGATTAGCATCTCACGCAAGACTTGGGAGATTTGTTTCCATGTAATAGAGTTACGGTTAAGGCAACTTCATAATTCCCCTTATATTTTGACCATTTCTACAATTACACATATGATCCTGGGTTCTGAAAAAACATTTTTTCCCCCAAGATTTTTATTTATTTATTTATTTGATAGAGATTGAGAGAGAGAGAGAGAACACAAGCAAGGGGAGCTGCGGTCAGAGGGAGACGGAGAAGCAGACTCCCCGTCAAGCAGAGAGCCCGATGCAGGGCTCGATTCCAGGATTCTGGGATCATGACCTGAGCCAAAGGCAACTGCTTAACCAACTGAGCCACCCAGGCACCCCCGAAAAAACATTATTGAACCCGTAAATCTTCACTGACAATGTTTTATACTTTTTTGTGGCTTTAAATGGGAGTAACTGAAGGGAATACTGTTTGCCAAAGAAATTAAACTGAGGAAACAGGAAGTGAAGATGGGGTGAGACATGAAAACAAGAAAGAACATAGAAGGTCTAGGAGAGATGACTGGGAAGATGACAAAGGGCGAGATTAGGAGGAGGAGAGGAAGCAGGGGAAGGAAGGAAGAAGGAATGAAATGTGTAAGCAAGTGTCCATAAAGCACCACACAGCATGAAGCTCAGGGAAGAGAAGCAGAAGGAGGTCGACCAGGAGGCTTGGAGAACAGGTGCACAGGCTGGAGCTGGAGGAGAAATGGGGTGACCCTGGATTCAGTGGGGGCAGACAGGCTGTGACACGAACACAGCCTTAGAGCTGGATGGAGCCCAGAGAAATCAGTGGGATAATGGACTGGGAGTAATCGGCAGAATGGCTTTCTCCTCCACAGGAGGAGAAATTATTGTTCAAAAAAAATATACTGAAGATTGTTACACAGGGCAAAGAAGCAAACCAGGAAGTGGAAAAAGCAATTTCTTTTGGCCTCCAATAGAATATGAATAAAACATGAGTAGCTTTAGGGGGAAATGACAAATTAAGTTAAGACAATTAGGCTCTCCGTCTTCAGGAAGGTCTGGATAAGACCATTTTAGATAATGGAGGCCCCCAAAATACACAAGTTCCTAATTGTATTTGGCTGGTTTTCTGTGCTTCCTGCCATTTGGTTAGAGGGAGAAGGCTATAACAAGCCAGAGCTAGCCCATTTCAGAAATGTCTTGCTGTTTCTTAAAAACAAGAGACCCAATCTAAAGCAAACATATTACTACCTAACCCTTCATACCGGTATTAATCATAGAGAACATGAGGGTATGTGCTTTAATTTTCAGTTTGTTAGTTAGAAAATCTTGAGATTCCTCTTACTTGAATTTGTTCCTTTCTTCCCGTTCTATCCTCTGCAACCTTTCTTCTCTCTCCTGCCGCCGCCGCTCTCTCTCTGCTGCCAGTGACTCTTGGTGCTGCCTAAAGGATGATGTGAGAAGACCACTCAGTGATGACCTAAAGATACAGAGTTAATGTTTTAGTGGCTTGACCCGTGATTAAAAGCACCCAAGTAGGAACCAGCCAGACTTCAGTTAGAATTGAGGGTCTGGCCCACTGGTACCTAGGTATCGCTGGGGGAAAATTACTGAGTATTTCAGGATCTTCATCTGTAAATGGAGGGAATTAACCCACTTCATGTGCTGAAAGGACAAGAAGATGGTAATGTATATAAATCACTAAGCACCATGCTTGGCATAGAAGCAGTCATCAATGGTGAGTGTTGTTATTCCCCCAAAAAATTCCAGTAATACACACAACATATAAATACAGGCTCATCCTCTCTCCATCCTCCCCTCCATCCTCTCTCTCTTTACAGAGAGATACACACATATTTTAAACCTGTCTATGGAAAGACTTTATGGAACCGACATTCAATGTAAAGCCGTTTTCTTACTCAGCCATCAATTTAAAAAAATGAAATCTTGACATTTGCAAAGACATGGATGGAACTAGAGGGTATTATGCTAAGCAAAATACATCAGTCAGAGAAAGACAACTATCATATGCTCTCAATCATATGTGGAATTTAAAAAATAAAATGGAAGATTATGGGGGAAGGGAGGGAAAAATAAAATAAGACAAAATCAGAGAGGGAGATAAACCATAAGAGACTCTTGACTATAGGAAGCAAACTGAGGGTTGCTAAAGGGGAGGGCATGGGGGAATGGGGTAACTGGGTGAGGGACATTCATTACATGATGTAGTAAGTACTAGGTGTTATATACAACTGATCAATCACTGACCTCTACCTCTGAAACCAATAATACAGTATATGTTCATTGAATTGAAATAAAATAAAAATCTATCTATCTATCTTTATGAAAAAAACTGTTTTCTATTTTACATATACTAGAAATATATTTTAGTGTACACCAGATTCGCAATATACGCCCTCAAAATAAATAACTGTGTCATCTTAAAACAGGTGTTGGGATAACAGATGAAGAGAAAAAGACCCAGCAATGGTCCAATGGTCTGAAATCTGATTGGAATTAAGGAAATTTCATTATATGTCAAGAAGCATCCAAGAACAGACAGCATGTTCAAAGGACTTGACTCTTGGAGATACCACACAATCTGGAGTGCCCACCGAAGATGGCCTTCTGGGGACAGCCAGCTGTGGGAGGCTTCAGTGAGGGATCACAGGATTGGGGATCCCAGCAAATGTTAAGTCAGGAGAATGGGTGGGAAAAAGGAAAATTATGTAAGTACATGAAAAATAAGGAAGGGAGACTGTCGGGAAGAGGAGTCTGTTGGACCTCTGGATAATGGAAAAACAAATCTGCATAAACAATGAGGCCTTAATCTATTGAAAAAAATTCCAAAAGTAAGATACGACTATTTCTGAAATATTGATTGAGTGAAATCCTACTTCAATTCAGTGAAAACATGCTGCCTGGTGGAGAACACAAGGGTTCTTAGCACGGGAAAAAGATACAACTCTGATATTACTTATATTCTGCCATAAGTCCCACAGCCATTCTCCACAGAGGAGGGGAGTGGCCTCTGGCTCTCTTTCAGTGGGGGCAGATGTAGAGGGAAGAAACGGCCATTCCTGATAGCTCCAGGAAGGGAGCCACTACACCCTATACTCCAGGCCCACTAGGGAGCTAGACATCAGCCCTGGACATTCAGGCATGTATAGAATTGGATTTCTCCTTCACATAAATGAAGTCCAGACTATCTTGCTTAAGTTGCTATTATTTATTTTTCTGTTACACGCCACTAAATCTAAGCCAAGGGTGACCAGGTTTACCATACCTCTCATACAGGGATTGACAGAAATTTGTTACGGACAGGATGGATTTTTGGACTTGAATTAATAAGTTTAACATAACAAATGAACATAATACACCCAATGCCCCAAGTTAAAGAAGACACATTCGTCTCAAATACACAGACACTGTCCACTCACTGACCACCGATCCTGCCACAAAGCTCATAAAGAAATAACAAAAACTGGTTTCATATGGGCTACCTTCTTAACCACAATGCAACTGAATTGAACAGAAGAAGGTAAAATTTAAAAATTTTAAATTTGTAACAATTTAAATTGTAAACACTTCTAAGTAACTTGGGCCAAAGAAGAAACACACAGAAAATATTCAAAGGCTACTATAATGAAAAAGCTATATATCAAGATTTATAGGATGCTTCTATAGTAGTACTTAGAAGGAGATTTATTGCCTGCAGTGTTTATATTAGAAAAGAAGTTAACTCAATAATCTGAAAAGCAACAGTAGAATAAATTCAAAGAAGACAAAAGAAAGGAAATAAAGGTATGAACAAAGATGAATGAAAGAGAGAAATTAAGATACAGAGGAAATCAACAAAATCTGGGGTTCCTCAGTGGCTCAGGGGGTTAAGCCTCTGCCTCCAGCTAAGGTCATGATCCCAAGGTCCCGGGATCGAACCCCACATCAGGTTCTCTGCTCAGTGTGGGGCCTGATTCCTCCTCTCTCTCTGCCTGCTTCTCTGCCTACTTGTAATCTCTCTGTCAAAAAAATAAAGAAAATCTTTAAAAAAAATCTTGTAAAAAAAATCAAAGCTGATTTATAATTTTTTACATAATAATAAATACATTCTGTCAAAATTGTTCAAGAAATAAACAATATTCAAGAATCGCACCTAGATACAACTATGGATATTAGAGGAGACAAAAATAATTATGAGAAAATGAGAAATTTTTATGACAGTATGTTTGGAAACTTTGACGAAATAGATGATTTTCTAAAAATAACTTACTAAGTCTGACTGAGGAAGGAATATTTAAGAAAGCTTTGTTAACCTTAACAAATTGAACCAATTAGTTACAGATACATCCATACACACCAAAGTGAAACAAACAAAAAAATCCCCACAAGTCTCAGACTTTTTAAAGTATTTTCTATAAGATAATCAGAGAAGACCTCTTTTTACTCATACACAGTTTCAGAGAATATAAAGAACAAGCTCCCAGCTCATATTATGTGATTAGTAGTACTCTGACACAAAACCCAAACAAGAACAGTATGAAGATAGAAACTTATATACTGACTGCAAATATAAACACTGCTGCAAAGTCTGAAACAAAATCACGTTTTGTCTGTCCAATGAATGCAAGGATGTTTAAGATGTAAAAATCAACGACTGTAATTTACCAAATTAATAGATACAGGAGAAAAACCATGACTATCTCTATAGATGCAGAAAAAGCTTTAAATGCAACACTCACTTGTTATTAGAAAAACAACAACAACTTCAGAAAGCTTAGGATTGGAGAGCACTGTCTTAACCTGACAATGGGTATTTAACAAAAATTTTTTTAAAACTATGGTAAACATTCCTCAATCCTGGAACATTAAGAGCCTCTTAATGTTAGAATTGTTCAATCAGTGGTGAAGTGATGGGCTATATAACAATTGGACTATCAGCCACATAAAACAAAACATCATTAGACCTTCCACATACCAAACACAAAATAATTTCTAGGAGTTTAAGTGGAAAATGTAAAAAGCAAAACTTTGCAATGTTTGATCTCAAGAAGGAACTTTAATACCAGAAACCAAAAAGGGCAATCAAACAGGAAAAACTTGATACATTTATATATTTTAACATTTGAAATTTGTACTCATTTAAAGAGTATTTAAGAATAAAGAAAAGCCACCACCTAGGAGGAGCTACTTGTAACACATATAAACCACAAAGGATTAGTATACATACAACAAAAAGAACCACTCCACATCAGAAAAAAAGAAACTACTCTGTGGAAAAAAGTGAACCAAAAATAATGGACATTTTGTGCCAGAGTGTTGGTGGTATAGTGGTTAGCATAGCTGCCTTCCAAAAAATAATGGACATTTTGCTGAGTAAGAAAATTAATGGCCAATAAATATACAAATGATGCTCATCTCATCTTTACTAGAAATGAGGGGAAAAGAATGCAAGTTAAAACCATAGTGATATATATTGTTTGAGATGTCTCAGATTGCAGGTTGACAAAAAATAAGAAAGTAGTTGGAAGAATATGAATAGCAAGCTATATTTCTGTGAAATTTAAAGATATGCAAAGCAAAATCATACATGTACAGAATATATATATATACAGAAACAATAAAACTAATTTCAGGTGGTCATCACCAGCAGAAGAAAAAAAAATCAAAGGGACAGGGGCTTCAATTTTATATATAATATTCTTTATAGTCCTAGAACTTTGTCATTATTGAAAATCTTCTGTAAACCTGGAATATATTTTTTGAAATCATTCTTTTGGTCTTTAAAAATAAAAGTTCTTCTTTTAATATCAAATATCTTTGAAGCCCTAAGTTAGCTAAACATTAAAAGTTAAGTCTAGGTGGGGAGGAGTCAAGATGGCGGAGAAGTAACAGGCTGAGACTACTTCAGGTAGCCGGAGATCAGCTAGATAGCTTATCTAAAGATTGCAAACACCTACAAATCCATCGGCAGATCGAAGAGAAGAAGAACAGCAATTCTAGAAACAGAAAAACAACCACTTTCTGAAAGGTAGGACTGGCGGAGACGTGAATCCAAAGCGAAGGGAAGATAGACCCTGGGGGGAGGGGCCGGCTCCTGGCAAGTGGCGGAGCAACGGAGCACAAAAACGGGACTTTTAAAAGTCTGTTCTACTGAGGGACATCGCTCCAGAGGCTAAACTGGGGCGAAGCCCACGCGGGGTCAGCGTGGCCTCAGGTCCCGCAGGGTCACAGAAGGATCGGGGGTGTCTGAGTGTCGCAGAGCTTGCGGGTATTGGAACGGGAAAGCCGCCTACAGAGACAGAGCCGACAGTAAGCTCGCAGCTCGGGGTTACCTTGAACCAGCCACAGGCTCGGTGAGCTCGGAGCGCGGCCGGAGGTCAGGCAGACGGGAGTAACTGGGCACTGTTCTCTGAGGGCGCACTGAGGAGTGGGGCCCTGGGCTCTCGGCTCCTCCGGGCCGGAGACCAGGAGGCCGCCATTTGTATTCCCGTCCTCCGGAACTCTAGGGAAAGCGCTCAGGGAACAAAAGCTCCTGAAAGCAAACCTGAGCGGATTACTCAGCCCGGCCCCGGGTAAGGGTGGTGCAATTCCGCCTGGGGCAAAGAGACTGGAGAATCACTACACCAGGCCCCTCCCCCAGAAGATCAACAAGAAATCCAGCCAAGACCAAGTTCACCTACCAAGGAGTGCGGTTTCAATACCAAGGAGAGCAGCAGAATTCCAGAGGAGGAGAAAGCAAAGCACGAAACTCATGGCTTTCTCCCTGTGATTTTTTTTTTAGTCTTGCAGTTAATTTAATTTTTTTCTTTTTTTTTTTTTCTTTTTTTCTCCCTTTGGGGTAATTTTTTTTTTAAATTTTTACCATTTTTTAACGTTTTTTAACTAGTTTATCTAATATATGTATTTTTTCTTTTTTATATTTTTCTTTATTCGTTTTCTTTTTTTTTAATTCTTTTCTTTTTTTTTTTCTCTTTTTTTTTTCTTTCTTCCTTTTTGAACCTCTTTTAATCCCCTTTCTCCCCCCTCACGATTTGGGATCTCTTCTGATTTGGTTAAAGCATATTTTCCTGGGGTTGTTGCCACCCTTTTATTATTTTACTTGCTCCTTCATATACCCTTATCTGGGCAAAATGACAAGACGGAAAAATTCACCACAAAAAAAAAGAACAAGAGGCAGTACCGAAGGCTAGGGACCTAATCAATACAGACATTCCCTTTCTGGAGAAATAAAAGAACTAAAATCTAACCAAGTTGAAATCAAAAAAGCTATTAATGAGGTGCAATAAAAAATGGAGGCTCTCACTGCTAGGATAAATGAGGCAGAAGAAAGAATTAGTGATATAGAAGACCAAATGACAGAGAATAAAGAAGCTGAGCAAAAGAGGGACAAACAGCTACTGGACCACGAGGGGAGAATTCGAGAGATAAGTGACACCATAAGATGAAACAACATTAGAATAATTGGGATTCCAGAAGAAGAAGAAAGAGAGAGGGGAGCAGAAGGTATACTGGAGAGAATTATTGGGGAGAATTTCCCCAATATGGCAAAGGGAACGAGCATCAAAATTCAGGAGGTTCAGAGAACACCCCTCAAAATCAGTAAGAATAGGCCCACACCCCGTCACCTAATAGTAAAATTCACAAGTCTTAATGACAAAGAGAAAATCCTGAAAGCAGCCCGGGAAAAGAAGTCTGTAACATACAATGGTAAAAATATTAGATTGGCAGCTGACTTATCCACAGAGACCTGGCAGGCCAGAAAGAGCTGGCATGATATTTTCAGAGCACTAAATGAGAAAAACATGCAGCCAAGAATACTATATCCAGCTAGGCTATCATTGAAAATAAAAGGAGAGATTAAAAGCTTCCAGGACAAACAAAAACTGAAAGAATTTGCAAACACCAAACCAGCTCTACAGGAAATCTTGAAAGGGGTCCTCTAAGCAAAGAGAGAGCCTACAAGTGGTAGATCAGAAAGGAACAGAGACCATATACAGTAACAGTCACCTTACAGGCAATACAATGGCACTAAATTCATATCTCTCAATAGTTACCCTGAATGTTAATGGGCTAAATGCCCCTGTCAAAAGACACAGGGTATCAGAATGGATAAAAAAACAAAATCCATCTATATGTTGCCTCCAAGAAACTCATTTTTAAGCCCGAAGACACCTCCAGATTTAAAGTGAGGGGGTGGAAAAGAATTTACCATGCTAATGGACTTCAGAAGAAAGCAGGAGTGGCAATCCTTATATTAGATCAATTAGATTTTAAGCCAAAGACTATAATAAGAGATGAGGAAGGACACTATATCATACTTAAAGGGTCTGTCCAACAAAAAGTTAAGTCTAGTTCCAGAATTTTATTTATTTTTTTAAAGATTTTATTTATTTACTTGAGAGAAACCAAGAGAGAGAACACAAGTGAGGGAGAGGGAGAAGCAGGCTCCCTGCCAAGCAAAGACTCCGATGTGGGACATGGTCCCAGGACTCTGGGATCATAACCTGAGCCAAAGGCAGATGCTTAACCACCTGAGCCACCCAGATGCCCCTAGTTCCAGTATTTTAAAACAAAAAGTAAGGTACTCTACAGAGAATTATTTTAGGGACTATTTTTCCCCTACATGGGGAATTTGAATCCAGCCCAGCTTCCCAGCCTGTTCTGTGTGGTTGTTTGTTAAACCCCAGCAGCTTTACCTTCTGAGTTCTCTTTTCAGAGGCAAGACATAGGAGCGAATTAGGTGGTCTGGGCTCTTGGATGAAGTGCGAGACAAGGACCCTGCCAGTCCCCCCTTATACTTCTGACTTTAGTTTGTTCTCCTAAGTGTTTCCGCTTATTTCAGGGAAAACTTAATACATAAGTTACTAGTGGGCCATTAGTGACTGCTAATGAAGTCCTGTGAAGCTTCTCTGTAGCCTACCGTAACATAATTTCCTTATGTCAGCTGTATTAGAGCCTATATAAAATTAAAGTAGCATCAGAACTTGAGAAAGTTAAGGACGGTCCAGTTTAGTCAAATGGATAGGCCATTCCTTTTTGCAGACTGTACTCGTGCCCACTTGGACCTTGTAAGGAGCCTTCTCATAGTGACTCTCTGGTCCGCACACAGCAATAGCACTGTCAGGCAGCATTAATGATACGTGATGTCTCCTTCCTTAATAATTTCCATTTGGAAAGAATTGAAACGTGAGCTGTTAACTCAAAGCAATGCAGAATGGTTCCTCTTTTCTGGAAATGGAACAAAATGCCTTGAACAACTCAAGATCCATTCTCTTGAGCACCCTAATACTGATCCCTGTAGCAGGAAGGGAGAATAAAAAGACACACACACACCCCTGCCCCCACCATGAGCTTTTCTTTTTCTTTTCTTTTCTTTCCTTTTTTTTTTTTTTTTTAATTTGACAGACAGAGATCACAAGTAAGCAGAGAAGCAGGCAGAGAGAGAGGGAGGAAGCAGGTTCCCTGCTGAGCAGAGATTCCCAATGCGGGGCTCGATCCCAGAACCCTGGCATCATGACCTAAGCCGAAGGCAGAGTCTTTAACCCACTGAGCCACCCAGATGCCCCCACCATGAGCTTTTCTGTCCTAGATGCATATAAACCACTTTGGTCATACTGGAAACAAAAGTCTAGAAACATAAAATTAATAAATTAAATTTCCGTAGGTCTGGATAAGCCAACATGTAAGAATATACACTTGGTCTTGTAAATCCTGTTTCTGGAAATGGGCTTAACCTATAATATCAATGTTGGACTGCATCCAGACCATACAAGGAGGACTATCCCAACTCATTCCTTAAAAAACAAAAAAACAAACAAAAAGCCCCCTAACACCCAAATACCAGAATTCAAGCTAGTATGGTAAGTTCTTCTCCTTATAAAGGCATCTTTAACAGATTTTTATCTTTCATATTAAGTTTTCCAGGAAAAAGACCTACAGTGATTGGAAGTTGCTGTGATGTTTAACCTTGGCTGATGTGAGGGCCAGCTATGGCAGAAAGGAATGAGTGCAAGGCTTACAGAAAACCTGAGCACGGCCAATCATTGAGCACCTGTGAGCCCAGTTCACTTGTTTGTAAAATGGTGGTAATACTACTTGCCACTCATGAAGCACTGTCAGGTTAACACGAGTGTAGGTATGGATTTGCTCAGAACAGCATCTGGGACACAATAGTACATGCCACATCTCATTTTATGTGGAGAGCCTAAAATCTCTGAACGCAGGGGAGAAGTCAAGCTGCCATCGCCAAGGCTAGATCTGGAATAGGACCCTGGCAATTCCAGGCTGAGAGGCAAGAGCGGGCTGGGGGTTTGATCTGAACCTTCCCGCAGCGGTTTCCAGCCGACTGAGTCACCGGGACGGCGCGCCACCCCGGAACGCAGCTGGAAAGCTGAAGTCATGTTAGTTACACCCGAGGCAACTGCAACTGAGTGAAGCCACCTAAGAATGCAGGTGGAGAGGAGCCAGAAAGAGGTTTTGCAACCGAGCGGATGATAGACTCTGAGGGAGAGGAATTGCAATATTTAATCTTGGCCATACCAGGCCCCGGGGGCTGCCCCAGAAACCCATCTGGTTAAAGCCTCCCCCGCCAGTATGTCTGAAACAGGAATTCCATTTCACTGAAATGGGGCTGGTAATAAGAGTTACCATTTATGGAGACAATACTGTGTGGCAATGCTTTTATGTGAAGTGGTTCTTTTAAGCTGATGACCTCTTGCACAAAGTTCCCTTATTCTCCCCTTTATAGTTGAGGAAACAGGGGCCAGAGTCATCCCATTTCGGATATAGCAGAGCTGGGCATTTAAACAAGCCCGTTACCCCAGACCCCTAGTGTTGACTGATGTCTTAGAGAAAATTCAAGAGCAAGGAAGACGTTTCATCTCATTTTATGAGGCCAGAGGTACTCTGGTGTACAACCATTTTAGAAGACAGCTCAGCAATTTCTTAAGAAACTAAACAAGCTCCTACCATAGGACTCGGCCATTTCATTTCTAGGCATTTAACCAAGAGAAATGAAAGCACATTTCCATTCCAAGACTTGCAAACAAATGCTCATAGCCAAAATTTGGAAACAACTCAAATGTCCATCAACAGGTAAACAGATAAACTGTGGTATATTTATACAATGGAGTACTAGTCAGCAATAAAAAGGACTGAAGAAGTATTTAAACGTAAAATACAATGAATGGATTTACAAGATGGTTATGCTAATTGAAAGAAGTCAACCCCTCCCTAAGAGTCCAGACAATGTGA
Source organism: Mustela nigripes (assembly GCF_022355385.1). Classification (NCBI taxonomy): domain Eukaryota; kingdom Metazoa; phylum Chordata; class Mammalia; order Carnivora; family Mustelidae; genus Mustela; species Mustela nigripes. Next base: position 55,969,927 of record NC_081564.1, on the reverse strand, counting down.
TTACATTTATATAAATGTCTAAAAAATGTAAACTAATCTATAATGATAGAAAGCAGACCCATTGTTGCTTGGGATGGGGGGCGGCAGCCATAATCACAGAAGGGTATGAGAACATGTCTGGGCTGACAGATATTTGCATTATCCCAATTGTGATAATTGTTTCACCTGCATATACATACATCAAAACTTCTGCTCAGCTTTTTTAGGTCAATTATTACTGTACAAGCTATTTAAACACACACACTCCTTTTGGTAAGTTGGAGTTAAGTCTTAATTGTAAGAGAAACAGATCTGAACATTTTTTATTAAAAAATTATCCCTGGTGATACAGTAACAGAAGTTCAACTAAGCTCACAAATTATCTGATATTTGACATGATCACTTAATTCACAAATAGATGATTTAATATGAAGATATAGAGATCAAAGAATAGTAATAAAATGGCAATTCGACAATGCATAACAGTGAGGTTGTCCTCACAGCTTGGCTATGAAATTGGGGGTCACCCGATCTAAGGATCACAGGAGAAGAGGTAATTCTTGGTCCTGCCTAGCTCTAGAAAGCATCTGCTTGCCCTGAAATGAGGAAATGATAATCTTCTTTCACACTTCCAGGCTACAACTCAGCTCTCAAAATGAAAGGAGCAAGCTCCAGAGGCAGCCCCAAGAAACAGGCAACTTTTCTCCATCATCACTGCTACGATACCGGAGACCTTAGCCATCAAAGACAGGGAGACGGGTTTAAGGCTTTTTTTTTTTTTTTTTTTGCTTTTCCCGGCTCTGTGGGTGTAGCTCTTCCATCTGCATTCTCTGAGGAGTGATATTTGCATTTCCTAGTGAGAGATCTCACCTAACTAGAAAGTGTTACGCATACTGTTC